>NW_027440990.1:0-48588 GCF_031893055.1 Leptodactylus fuscus
TCTACTGACGTACACAAACATACACAGACTACTAACTGACACACACATACACAGACTACTGACTGACACACACATACACAGACTACTGACTGACACACACATACACAGACTACTGACTGACACACACATACACAGACTACTGACGTACACACACATACACATACTACTGACTGACACACACATGCACAGACTACTGACTGACACACACATACACAGACTACTGACTGACACACACAATACACAGACTACTGACATACACACACATACACACACTAATGACGTACACACACATACACAGACTACTGACGTACACACACATACACAGACTACTGCTGTACACACATACACAGACTACTGACATACACACATACATAGACTACTAACTGACACACACATACACAGACTACTGACTGTGAGACACATACACAGACTACTGACGTACACACAAATACACAGACTACTGACGTACACACACATACACAGACTACTGACGTACACACCATACACAGACTACTGACTGACACACATACACAGACTACTGACTGACACACACATACACAGACTACTGACTGACACACACATACACAGACTACTGACGTACACACACATACACAGACTACTGACGTACACACATACACAGACTACTGATGTACACACATACACAGACTACTAACTGACACACACATACACAGACTACTGACTGACACACATACACAGACTACTGACGTACACACACATACACAGACTACTGACGTACACACACATACACAGACTACTGACGTACACACACATACACAGACTACTAACTGACACACACATACACAGACTACTGACTGACACACACATACACAGACTACTGACTGACACACACATACACAGACTACTGACTGACACACACATACACAGACTACTGACGTACACACACATACACAGACTACTGACGTACACACACATACACAGACTACTGACGTACACACACATACACAGACTACTAACTGACACACACATACACAGACTACTGACTGACACACACATACACAGACTACTGACTGACACACAACATACACAGACTACTGACGTACACACACATACACAGACTACTGACGTACACACACATACACACACTACTGACTGACACACACATACACAGACTACTAACTGACACACACATACATAGACTACTAACTGACACACACATACACAGACTACTGACTGACACACACATACACAGACGACTGACTGACACACACATACACAGACTACTGACGTACACACACATACACATACTACTGACTGACACACACATACACAGACTACTGACGTACACACACATACACAGACTACTGACTGACACACACATACACATACTACTGACTGACAAGCACATACACAGACTACTGACTGACACACACATACACAGACTACTGACATACACACATACACAGACTACTAACTGACACACACATACAAAGACTACTGACTGACACACACATACACATACTACTGACTGACTTACACATACACAGACTACTGACGTACACACACAAACACAGATTACTGACATACACACATACACAGACTACTGACTGACACACACACATACACAGACTACTGACTGACACACACATACACAGACTACTGACTGACACACACATACACAGACTACTGACTGACACACACATACACAGACTACTGACTGACACACACATACACAGACTACTGACGTACACACACATACACAGACTACTGATGTACACACATACACAGACTACTAAATGACACACACATACACAGACTACTGACTGACACACACACACACAGACTACTGACTGACACACACATACACAGACTACTGACGTACACACACATACACAGACTACTGATGTACACACATACACAGACTACTAAATGACACACACATACACAGATTACTGACTGACACACATACACAGACTACTGACGTACACACACATACACAGACTACTGACGTACACACACATACACAGACTACTAACTGACACACACATACACAGACTACTGACTGACACACACATACACAGACTACTGACTGACACACATACACAGACTACTGACGTACACACACATACACAGACTACTGACGTACACACACATACACAGACTACTGACGTACACAAACATACACAGACTACTAACTGACACAAACATACACAGACTACTGACTGACACACACATACACAGACTACTGACTGACACACATACACAGACTACTGACTGACACACACATACACAGACTACTGACTGACACACATACACAGACTACTGACGTACACACACATACACAGACTACTGACGTACACACACATACACAGACTACTGACGTACACACACATACACAGACTACTAACTGACACACACATACACAGACTACTGACTGACACACACATACACAGACTACTGACTGACACACACATACACAGACTACTGACTGACACACACATACACAGACTACTGACGTATACACACATACACAGACTACTGACGTACACACACATACACAGACTACTGATGTACACACATACACAGACTACTAACTGACACACACATACACAGACTACTGACGTACACACACATACACAGACTACTAACTGACACACACATACACAGACTACTGACTGACACACACATACACAGACTACTGACTGACACACACATACACAGACTACTGACGTACACACACATACACATACTACTGACTGACACACACATGCACAGACTACTGACTGACACACACATACACAGACTACTGACTGACACACACATACACAGACTACTGACATACACACACATACACACACTAATGACGTACACACGCATACACAGACTACTGACGTACACACACATACACAGACTACTGCTGTACACACATACACAGACTACTGACATACACACATACATAGACTACTAACTGACACACACATACACAGACTACTGACTGTGAGACACATACACAGACTACTGACGTACACACAAATACACAGACTACTGACGTACACACACATACACAGACTACTGACGTACACACACATACACAGACTACTGACTGACACACACATACACAGACTACTGACTGACACACACATACACAGACTACTGACTGACACACACATACACAGACTACTGACGTACACACACATACACAGACTACTGACGTACACACATACACAGACTACTGATGTACACACATACACAGACTACTAACTGACACACACATACACAGACTACTGACTGACACACATACACAGACTACTGACGTACACACACATACACAGACTACTGACGTACACACACATACACAGACTACTGACGTACACACACATACACAGACTACTAACTGACACACACATACACAGACTACTGACTGACACACACATACACAGACTACTGACTGACACACACATACACAGACTACTGACTGACACACACATACACAGACTACTGACGTACACACACATACACAGACTACTGACGTACACACACATACACAGACTACTGACGTACACACACATACACAGACTACTAACTGACACACACATACACAGACTACTGACTGACACACACATACACAGACTACTGACTGACACACACATACACAGACTACTGACGTACACACACATACACAGACTACTGACGTACACACACATACACAGACTACTGACTGACACACACATACACAGACTACTGACGTACACACACATACACAGACTACTGACTGACACACACATACACATACTACTGACTGACAAGCACATACACAGACTACTGACTGACACACACATACACAGACTACTGACATACACACATACACAGACTACTAACTGACACACACATACAAAGACTACTGACTGACACACACATACACATACTACTGACTGACTTACACATACACAGACTACTGACGTACACACACAAACACAGATTACTGACATACACACATACACAGACTACTGACTGACACACACACATACACAGACTACTGACTGACACACACATACACAGACTACTGACTGACACACACATACACAGACTACTGACTGACACACACATACACAGACTACTGACTGACACACACATACACAGACTACTGACGTACACACACATACACAGACTACTGATGTACACACATACACAGACTACTAACTGACACACACATACACAGATTACTGACTGACACACATACACAGACTACTGACGTACACACACATACACAGACTACTGACGTACACACACATACACAGACTACTAACTGACACACACATACACAGACTACTGACTGACACACACATACACAGACTACTGACTGACACACATACACAGACTACTGACGTACACACACACTACACAGACTACTGACGTACACACACATACACAGACTACTGACGTACACACACATACACAGACTACTAACTGACACACACATACACAGACTACTGACTGACACACACATACACAGACTACTGACTGACACACACATACACAGACTACTGACGTACACACACATACACAGACTACTGATGTACACACATACACAGACTACTAACTGACACACACATACACAGACTACTGACTGACACACATACACAGACTACTGACGTACACACACATACACAGACAACTGACGTACACACACATACACAGACTACTAACTGACACACACATACACAGACTACTGACTGACACACACATACACAGACTACTGACTGACACACACATACACAGACTACTGACGTACACACATACACATACTACTGACTGACACACACATACACAGACTACTGACGTACACACACATACACAGACTACTGACTGACACACACATACACAGACTACTGACGTACACACACATACACAGACTACTGACGTACACACACATACACACACTACTGACTGACACACACATACACAGACTACTGACGTACACACACATACACATACTACTGACTGACACACACATACACAGACTACTAACTGACACACACATACACAGACTACTGACTGACACACATACACAGACTACTGACATACACACACATACACAGACTACTGACGTACACACACATACACAGACTACTAACTGACACACACATACACAGACTACTGACTGACACACACATACACAGACTACTGACTGACACACATACACAGACTACTGACGTACACACACATACACAGACTACTGACGTACACACACATACACAGACTACTGACGTACACACACATACACAGACTACTAACTGACACACACATACACAGACTACTGACTGACACACACATACACAGACTACTGACTGACACACACATACACAGACTACTGACTGACACACACATACACAGACTACTGACGTACACACACATACACAGACTACTGACGTACACACACATACACAGACTACTGATGTACACACATACACAGACTACTAACTGACACACACATACACAGACTACTGACGTACACACACATACACAGACTACTACTGACACACACATACACAGACTACTGACTGACACACACATACACAGACTACTGACTGACACACATACACAGACTACTGACGTACACACACATACACAGACTACTGACGTACACACACATACACAGACTACTGACGTACACAAACATACACAGACTACTAACTGACACACACATACACAGACTACTGACTGACACACACATACACAGACTACTGACTGACACACACATACACAGACTACTGACTGACACACACATACACAGACTACTGACGTACACACACATACACATACTACTGACTGACACACACATGCACAGACTACTGACTGACACACACATACACAGACTACTGACTGACACACACATACACAGACTACTGACATACACACACATACACACACTAATGACGTACACACACATACACAGACTACTGACGTACACACACATACACAGACTACTGCTGTACACACATACACAGACTACTGACATACACACATACATAGACTACTAACTGACACACACATACACAGACTACTGACTGTGAGACACATACACAGACTACTGACGTACACACAAATACACAGACTACTGACGTACACACACATACACAGACTACTGACGTACACACACATACACAGACTACTGACTGACACACACATACACAGACTACTGACTGACACACACATACACAGACTACTGACTGACACACACATACACAGACTACTGACGTACACACACATACACAGACTACTGACGTACACACATACACAGACTACTGATGTACACACATACACAGACTACTAACTGACACACACATACACAGACTACTGACTGACACACATACACAGACTACTGACGTACACACACATACACAGACTACTGACGTACACACACATACACAGACTACTGACGTACACACACATACACAGACTACTAACTGACACACACATACACAGACTACTGACTGACACACACATACACAGACTACTGACTGACACACACATACACAGACTACTGACTGACACACACATACACAGACTACTGACGTACACACACATACACAGACTACTGACGTACACACACATACACAGACTACTGACGTACACACACATACACAGACTACTAACTGACACACACATACACAGACTACTGACTGACACACACATACACAGACTACTGACTGACACACACATACACAGACTACTGACGTACACACACATACACAGACTACTGACGTACACACACATACACACACTACTGACTGACACACACATACACAGACTACTAACTGACACACACATACATAGACTACTAACTGACACACACATACACAGACTACTGACTGACACACACATACACAGACGACTGACTGACACACACATACACAGACTACTGACGTACACACACATACACATACTACTGACTGACACACACATACACAGACTACTGACGTACACACACATACACAGACTACTGACTGACACACACATACACATACTACTGACTGACAAGCACATACACAGACTACTGACTGACACACACATACACAGACTACTGACATACACACATACACAGACTACTAACTGACACACACATACAAAGACTACTGACTGACACACACATACACATACTACTGACTGACTTACACATACACAGACTACTGACGTACACACACAAACACAGATTACTGACATACACACATACACAGACTACTGACTGACACACACACATACACAGACTACTGACTGACACACACATACACAGACTACTGACTGACACACACATACACAGACTACTGACTGACACACACATACACAGACTACTGACTGACACACACATACACAGACTACTGACGTACACACACATACACAGACTACTGATGTACACACATACACAGACTACTAAATGACACACACATACACAGACTACTGACTGACACACACACACACAGACTACTGACTGACACACACATACACAGACTACTGACGTACACACACATACACAGACTACTGATGTACACACATACACAGACTACTAAATGACACACACATACACAGATTACTGACTGACACACATACACAGACTACTGACGTACACACACATACACAGACTACTGACGTACACACACATACACAGACTACTAACTGACACACACATACACAGACTACTGACTGACACACACATACACAGACTACTGACTGACACACATACACAGACTACTGACGTACACACACATACACAGACTACTGACGTACACACACATACACAGACTACTGACGTACACAAACATACACAGACTACTAACTGACACAAACATACACAGACTACTGACTGACACACACATACACAGACTACTGACTGACACACACATACACAGACTACTGACGTACACACACATACACAGACTACTGATGTACACACATACACAGACTACTAACTGACACACACATACACAGACTACTGACTGACACACACATACACAGACTACTGACGTACACACACATACACAGACTACTGACGTACACACACATACACAGACTACTGACGTACACACACATACACAGACTACTAACTGACACACACATACACAGACTACTGACTGACACACACATACACAGACTACTGACGTACACACACATACACAGACTACTGACGTACACACACATACACACACTACTGACTGACACACACATACACAGACTACTAACTGACACACACATACACAGACTACTGACTGACACACATACACAGACTACTGACATACACACACATACACAGACTACTGACGTACACACACATACACAGACTACTAACTGACACACACATACACAGACTACTGACTGACACACACATACACAGACTACTGACTGACACACATACACAGACTACTGACTGACACACACATACACAGACTACTGACTGACACACATACACAGACTACTGACGTACACACACATACACAGACTACTGACGTACACACACATACACAGACTACTGACGTACACACACATACACAGACTACTAACTGACACACACATACACAGACTACTGACTGACACACACATACACAGACTACTGACTGACACACACATACACAGACTACTGACTGACACACACATACACAGACTACTGACGTATACACACATACACAGACTACTGACGTACACACACATACACAGACTACTGATGTACACACATACACAGACTACTAACTGACACACACATACACAGACTACTGACGTACACACACATACACAGACTACTAACTGACACACACATACACAGACTACTGACTGACACACACATACACAGACTACTGACTGACACACACATACACAGACTACTGACGTACACACACATACACATACTACTGACTGACACACACATGCACAGACTACTGACTGACACACACATACACAGACTACTGACTGACACACACATACACAGACTACTGACATACACACACATACACACACTAATGACGTACACACGCATACACAGACTACTGACGTACACACACATACACAGACTACTGCTGTACACACATACACAGACTACTGACATACACACATACATAGACTACTAACTGACACACACATACACAGACTACTGACTGTGAGACACATACACAGACTACTGACGTACACACAAATACACAGACTACTGACGTACACACAACATACACAGACTACTGACGTACACACACATACACAGACTACTGACTGACACACACATACACAGACTACTGACCTGACACACACATACACAGACTACTGACTGACACACACATACACAGACTACTGACGTACACACACATACACAGACTACTGACGTACACACATACACAGACTACTGATGTACACACATACACAGACTACTAACTGACACACACATACACAGACTACTGACTGACACACATACACAGACTACTGACGTACACACACATACGACAGACTACTGACGTACACACACATACACAGACTACTGACGTACACACACATACACAGACTACTAACTGACACACACATACACAGACTACTGACTGACACACACATACACAGACTACTGACTGACACACACATACACAGACTACTGACTGACACACACATACACAGACTACTGACGTACACACACATACACAGACTACTGACGTACACACACATACACAGACTACTGACGTACACACACATACACAGACTACTAACTGACACACACATACACAGACTACTGACTGACACACACATACACAGACTACTGACTGACACACACATACACAGACTACTGACGTACACACACATACACAGACTACTGACGTACACACACATACACACACTACTGACTGACACACACATACACAGACTACTAACTGACACACACATACATAGACTACTAACTGACACACACATACACAGACTACTGACTGACACACACATACACAGACGACTGACTGACACACACATACACAGACTACTGACGTACACACACATACACATACTACTGACTGACACACACATACACAGACTACTGACGTACACACACATACACAGACTACTGACTGACACACACATACACATACTACTGACTGACAAGCACATACACAGACTACTGACTGACACACACATACACAGACTACTGACATACACACATACACAGACTACTAACTGACACACACATACAAAGACTACTGACTGACACACACATACACATACTACTGACTGACTTACACATACACAGACTACTGACGTACACACACAAAACACAGATTACTGACATACACACATACACAGACTACTGACTGACACACACACATACACAGACTACTGACTGACACACACATACACAGACTACTGACTGACACACACATACACAGACTACTGACTGACACACACATACACAGACTACTGACTGACACACACATACACAGACTACTGACGTACACACACATACACAGACTACTGATGTACACACATACACAGACTACTAAATGACACACACATACACAGATTACTGACTGACACACATACACAGACTACTGACGTACACACACATACACAGACTACTGACGTACACACACATACACAGACTACTAACTGACACACACATACACAGACTACTGACTGACACACACATACACAGACTACTGACTGACACACATACACAGACTACTGACGTACACACACATACACAGACTACTGACGTACACACACATACACAGACTACTGACGTACACAAACATACACAGACTACTAACTGACACACACATACACAGACTACTGACTGACACACACATACACAGACTACTGACTGACACACACATACACAGACTACTGACGTACACACACATACACAGACTACTGATGTACACACATACACAGACTACTAACTGACACACACATACACAGACTACTGACTGACACACACATACACAGACTACTGACTGACACACACATGCACAGACTACTGACGTACACACATACACATACTACTGACTGACACACACATACACAGACTACTGACATACACACACATACACACACTACTGACTGACACACACATACACAGACTACTGACGTACACACACATACACATACTACTGACTGACACACACATACACAGACTACTAACTGACACACACATACACAGACTACTGACTGACACACATACACAGACTACTGACATACACACACATACACAGACTACTGACGTACACACACATACACAGACTACTAACTGACACACACATACACAGACTACTGACTGACACACACATACACAGACTACTGACTGACACACATACACAGACTACTGACGTACACACACATACACAGACTACTGACGTACACACACATACACAGACTACTGACGTACACACACATACACAGACTACTAACTGACACACACATACACAGACTACTGACTGACACACACATACACAGACTACTGACTGACACACACATACACAGACTACTGACTGACACACACATACACAGACTACTGACGTACACACACATACACAGACTACTGATGTACACACATACACAGACTACTAACTGACACACAAATACACAGACTACTGACGTACACACACATACACAGACTACTAACTGACACACACATACACAGACTACTGACTGACACACACATACACAGACTACTGACTGACACACACATACACAGACTACTGACGTACACACACATACACATACTACTGACTGACACACACATGCACAGACTACTGACTGACACACACATACACAGACTACTGACTGACACACACATACACAGACTACTGACATACACACACATACACACACTAATGACGTACACACACATACACAGACTACTGACGTACACACACATACACAGACTACTGCTGTACACACATACACAGACTACTGACATACACACATACATAACTAACTGACACACACATACACAGACTACTGACTGTGAGACACATACACAGACTACTGACGTACACACAAATACACAGACTACTGACGTACACACACATACACAGACTACTGACTGACACACACATACACAGACTACTGACTGACACACACATACACAGACTACTGACTGACACACACATACACAGACTACTGACTGACTCACACATACACAGACTACTGACGTACACACACAAACACAGATTACTGACGTACACACATACACAGACTTCTGACATACATACATACACAGACTACTGACTGACACACACACATACACAGACTACTGACTGACACACACATACACAGACTACTGACTGACACACACATACACAGACTACTGACGTACACACACATACACAGACTACTGATGTACACACATACACAGACTACTAACTGACACACACATACACAGATTACTGACTGACACACATACACAGACTACTGACGTACACACACATACACAGACTACTGACTGACACACACATACACAGACTACTGACGTAAACACACATACACATACTACTGACTGACACACATACACAGACTACTGACTTACACACACATACACAGACTACTGACGTACACACACATACACAGACTACTGACTGACAATCACATACACAGACTACTGACTGACACACACATACACAGACTACTGACTGACACACACATACACAGACTACTGACGTACACACACATACACAGACTACTGACGTACACACATACACAGACTACTGACATACACACATACATAGACTACTAACTGACACACACATACACAGACTACTGACTGACAGACACATACACAGACTACTGACGTACACACACATACACAGACTACTGACGTACACACACATACACAGACTACTGACTGACACACACATACACAGACTACTGACTGACACACACATACACAGACTACTGACGTACACACACATACACAGACTACTGACGTACACACATACACAGACTACTGATGTACACACATACACAGACTACTAACTGACACACGTACACAGACTACTGACTGACACACATACACAGACTACTGACGTACACACACATACACAGACTACTGACGTACACACACATACACAGACTACTGACGTACACACACATACACAGACTACTAACTGACACACACATACACAGACTACTGACTGACACACACATACACAGACTACTGACTGACACACACATACACAGACTACTGACTGACACACACATACACAGACTACTGACGTACACACACATACACAGACTACTGACGTACACACACATACACAGACTACTGACGTACACACACATACACAGACTACTAACTGACACACACATACACAGACTACTGACTGACACACACATACACAGACTACTGACTGACACACACATACACAGACTACTGACGTACACACACATACACAGACTACTGACGTACACACACATACACACACTACTGACTGACACACACATACACAGACTACTAACTGACACACACATACATAGACTACTAACTGACACACACATACACAGACTACTGACTGACACACACATACACAGACGACTGACTGACACACACATACACAGACTACTGACGTACACACACATACACATACTACTGACTGACACACACATACACAGACTACTGACGTACACACACATACACAGACTACTGACTGACACACACATACACATACTACTGACTGACAAGCACATACACAGACTACTGACTGACACACACATACACAGACTACTGACGTACACACACATACACAGACTACTGACGTACACACACATACACAGACTACTAACTGACACACACATACACAGACTACTGACTGACACACACATACACAGACTACTGACTGACACACACATACACAGACTACTGACTGACACACACATACACAGACTACTGACGTACACACACATACACAGACTACTGACGTACACACACATACACAGACTACTGACGTACACACACATACACAGACTACTAACTGACACACACATACACAGACTACTGACTGACACACACATACACAGACTACTGACTGACACACACATACACAGACTACTGACGTACACACACATACACAGACTACTGACGTACACACACATACACACACTACTGACTGACACACACATACACAGACTACTAACTGACACACACATACATAGACTACTAACTGACACACACATACACAGACTACTGACTGACACACACATACACAGACGACTGACTGACACACACATACACAGACTACTGACGTACACACACATACACATACTACTGACTGACACACACATACACAGACTACTGACGTACACACACATACACAGACTACTGACTGACACACACATACACATACTACTGACTGACAAGCACATACACAGACTACTGACTGACACACACATACACAGACTACTGACATACACACATACACAGACTACTAACTGACACACACATACAAAGACTACTGACTGACACACACATACACATACTACTGACTGACTCACACATACACAGACTACTGACGTACACACACAAACACAGATTACTGACATACACACATACACAGACTACTGACTGACACACACACATACACAGACTACTGACTGACACACACATACACAGACTACTGACTGACACACACATACACAGACTACTGACTGACACACACATACACAGACTACTGACTGACACACACATACACAGACTACTGACGTACACACACATACACAGACTACTGATGTACACACATACACAGACTACTAACTGACACACACATACACAGATTACTGACTGACACACATACACAGACTACTGACGTACACACACATACACAGACTACTGACGTACACACACATACACAGACTACTAACTGACACACACATACACAGACTACTGACTGACACACACATACACAGACTACTGACTGACACACATACACAGACTACTGACGTACACACACATACACAGACTACTGACGTACACACACATACACAGACTACTGACGTACACACACATACACAGACTACTAACTGACACACACATACACAGACTACTGACTGACACACACATACACAGACTACTGACTGACACACACATACACAGACTACTGACGTACACACACATACACAGACTACTGATGTACACACATACACAGACTACTAACTGACACACACATACACAGACTACTGACTGACACACATACACAGACTACTGACGTACACACACATACACAGACAACTGACGTACACACACATACACAGACTACTAACTGACACACACATACACAGACTACTGACTGACACACACATGCACAGACTACTGACTGACACACACATACACAGACTACTGACGTACACACACATACACAGACTACTGACTGACACACACATACACAGACTACTGACGTACACACACATACACAGACTACTGACGTACACACACATACACACACTACTGACTGACACACACATACACAGACTACTGACGTACACACACATACACATACTACTGACTGACACACACATACACAGACTACTAACTGACACACACATACACAGACTACTGACTGACACACATACACAGACTACTGACATACACACACATACACAGACTACTGACGTACACACACATACACAGACTACTAACTGACACACACATACACAGACTACTGACTGACACACACATACACAGACTACTGACTGACACACATACACAGACTACTGACGTACACACACATACACAGACTACTAACTGACACACACATACAAAGACTACTGACTGACACACACATACACATACTACTGACTGACTCACACATACACAGACTACTGACGTACACACACAAACACAGATTACTGACGTACACACATACACAGACTTCTGACATACATACATACACAGACTACTGACTGACACACACACATACACAGACTACTGACTGACACACACATACACAGACTACTGACTGACACACACATACACAGACTACTGACGTACACACACATACACAGACTACTGATGTACACACATACACAGACTACTAACTGACACACACATACACAGATTACTGACTGACACACATACACAGACTACTGACGTACACACACATACACAGACTACTGACTGACACACACATACACAGACTACTGACGTAAACACACATACACATACTACTGACTGACACACATACACAGACTACTGACTTACACACACATACACAGACTACTGACGTACACACACATACACAGACTACTGACTGACAATCACATACACAGACTACTGAATGACACACACATACACAGACTACTGACTGACACACACATACACAGACTACTGACGTACACACACATACACAGACTACTGACGTACACACATACACAGACTACTGACATACACACATACATAGACTACTAACTGACACACACATACACAGACTACTGACTGACAGACACATACACAGACTACTGACGTACACACACATACACAGACTACTGACGTACACACACATACACAGACTACTGACTGACACACACATACACAGACTACTGACTGACACACACATACACAGACTACTGACGTACACACACATACACAGACTACTGACGTACACACATACACAGACGACTGATGTACACACATACACAGACTACTAACTGACACACACATACACAGACTACTGACTGACACACATACACAGACTACTGACGTACACACACATACACAGACTACTGACGTACACACACATACACAGACTACTGACGTACACACACATACACAGACTACTAACTGACACACACATACACAGACTACTGACTGACACACACATACACAGACTACTGACTGACACACACATACACAGACTACTGACTGACACACACATACACAGACTACTGACGTACACACACATACACAGACTACTGACGTACACACACATACACAGACTACTGACGTACACACACATACACAGACTACTAACTGACACACACATACACAGACTACTGACTGACACACACATACACAGACTACTGACTGACACACACATACACAGACTACTGACGTACACACACATACACAGACTACTGACGTACACACACATACACACACTACTGACTGACACACACATACACAGACTACTAACTGACACACACATACATAGACTACTAACTGACACACACATACACAGACTACTGACTGACACACACATACACAGACGACTGACTGACACACACATACACAGACTACTGACGTACACACACATACACATACTACTGACTGACACACACATACACAGACTACTGACGTACACACACATACACAGACTACTGACTGACACACACATACACATACTACTGACTGACAAGCACATACACAGACTACTGACTGACACACACATACACAGACTACTGACATACACACATACACAGACTACTAACTGACACACACATACAAAGACTACTGACTGACACACACATACACATACTACTGACTGACTCACACATACACAGACTACTGACGTACACACACAAACACAGATTACTGACATACACACATACACAGACTACTGACTGACACACACACATACACAGACTACTGACTGACACACACATACACAGACTACTGACTGACACACACATACACAGACTACTGACTGACACACACATACACAGACTACTGACTGACACACACATACACAGACTACTGACGTACACACACATACACAGACTACTGATGTACACACATACACAGACTACTAACTGACACACACATACACAGATTACTGACTGACACACATACACAGACTACTGACGTACACACACATACACAGACTACTGACGTACACACACATACACAGACTACTAACTGACACACACATACACAGACTACTGACTGACACACACATACACAGACTACTGACTGACACACACATACACAGACTACTGACGTACACACACATACACAGACTACTGATGTACACACATACACAGACTACTAACTGACACACACATACACAGACTACTGACTGACACACATACACAGACTACTGACGTACACACACATACACAGACAACTGACGTACACACACATACACAGACTACTAACTGACACACACATACACAGACTACTGACTGACACACACATACACAGACTACTGACTGACACACACATACACAGACTACTGACGTACACACATACACATACTACTGACTGACACACACATACACAGACTACTGACGTACACACACATACACAGACTACTGACTGACACACACATACACAGACTACTGACGTACACACACATACACAGACTACTGACGTACACACACATACACACACTACTGACTGACACACACATACACAGACTACTGACGTACACACACATACACATACTACTGACTGAGACACACATACACAGACTACTAACTGACACACACATACACAGACTACTGACTGACACACATACACAGACTACTGACATACACACACATACACAGACTACTGACGTACACACACATACACAGACTACTAACTGACACACACATACACAGACTACTGACTGACACACACATACACAGACTACTGACTGACACACATACACAGACTACTGACGTACACACACATACACAGACTACTGACGTACACACACATACACAGACTACTGACGTACACACACATACACAGACTACTAACTGACACACACATACACAGACTACTGACTGACACACACATACACAGACTACTGACTGACACACACATACACAGACTACTGACTGACACACACATACACAGACTACTGACGTACACACACATACACAGACTACTGACGTACACACACATACACAGACTACTGATGTACACACATACACAGACTACTAACTGACACACACATACACAGACTACTGACGTACACACACATACACAGACTACTAACTGACACACACATACACAGACTACTGACTGACACACACATACACAGACTACTGACTGACACACACATACACAGACTACTGACGTACACACACATACACATACTACTGACTGACACACACATGCACAGACTACTGACTGACACACACATACACAGACTACTGACTGACACACACATACACAGACTACTGACATACACACACATACACACACTAATGACGTACACACACATACACAGACTACTGACGTACACACACATACACAGACTACTGCTGTACACACATACACAGACTACTGACATACACACATACATAGACTACTAACTGACACACACATACACAGACTACTGACTGTGAGACACATACACAGACTACTGACGTACACACAAATACACAGACTACTGACGTACACACACATACACAGACTACTGACGTACACACACATACACAGACTACTGACTGACACACACATACACAGACTACTGACTGACACACACATACACAGACTACTGACTGACACACACATACACAGACTACTGACGTACACACACATACACAGACTACTGACGTACACACATACACAGACTACTGATGTACACACATACACAGACTACTAACTGACACACACATACACAGACTACTGACTGACACACATACACAGACTACTGACGTACACACACATACACAGACTACTGACGTACACACACATACACAGACTACTGACGTACACACACATACACAGACTACTAACTGACACACACATACACAGACTACTGACTGACACACACATACACAGACTACTGACTGACACACACATACACAGACTACTGACTGACACACACATACACAGACTACTGACGTACACACACATACACAGACTACTGACGTACACACACATACACAGACTACTGACGTACACACACATACACAGACTACTAACTGACACACACATACACAGACTACTGACTGACACACACATACACAGACTACTGACTGACACACACATACACAGACTACTGACGTACACACACATACACAGACTACTGACGTACACACACATACACACACTACTGACTGACACACACATACACAGACTACTAACTGACACACACATACATAGACTACTAACTGACACACACATACACAGACTACTGACTGACACACACATACACAGACGACTGACTGACACACACATACACAGACTACTGACGTACACACACATACACATACTACTGACTGACACACACATACACAGACTACTGACGTACACACACATACACAGTCTACTGACTGACACACACATACACATACTACTGACTGACAAGCACATACACAGACTACTGACTGACACACACATACACAGACTACTGACATACACACATACACAGACTACTAACTGACACACACATACAAAGACTACTGACTGACACACACATACACATACTACTGACTGACTTACACATACACAGACTACTGACGTACACACACAAACACAGATTACTGACATACACACATACACAGACTACTGACTGACACACACACATACACAGACTACTGACTGACACACACATACACAGACTACTGACTGACACACACATACACAGACTACTGACTGACACACACATACACAGACTACTGACTGACACACACATACACAGACTACTGACGTACACACACATACACAGACTACTGATGTACACACATACACAGACTACTAAATGACACACACATACACAGACTACTGACTGACACACACACACACAGACTACTGACTGACACACACATACACAGACTACTGACTGACACACACATACACAGACTACTGACTGACACACACATACACAGACTACTGACGTACACACACATACACAGACTACTGATGTACACACATACACAGACTACTAAATGACACACACATACACAGATTACTGACTGACACACATACACAGACTACTGACGTACACACACATACACAGACTACTGACGTACACACACATACACAGACTACTAACTGACACACACATACACAGACTACTGACTGACACACACATACACAGACTACTGACTGACACACATACACAGACTACTGACGTACACACACATACACAGACTACTGACGTACACACACATACACAGACTACTGACGTACACAAACATACACAGACTACTAACTGACACACACATACACAGACTACTGACTGACACACACATACACAGACTACTGACTGACACACACATACACAGACTACTGACGTACACACACATACACAGACTACTGATGTACACACATACACAGACTACTAACTGACACACACATACACAGACTACTGACTGACACACACATACACAGACTACTGACTGACACACACATACACAGACTACTGACGTACACACACATACACAGACTACTGACGTACACACACATACACAGACTACTAACTGACACACACATACACAGACTACTGACTGACACACACATACACAGACTACTGACTGACACACACATACACAGACTACTGACGTACACACACATACACAGACTACTGACGTACACACACATACACACACTACTGACTGACACACACATACACAGACTACTGACGTACACACACATACACATACTACTGACTGACACACACATACACAGACTACTAACTGACACACACATACACAGACTACTGACTGACACACATACACAGACTACTGATATACACACACATACACAGACTACTGACGTACACACACATACACAGACTACTAACTGACACACACATACACAGACTACTGACTGACACACACATACACAGACTACTGACTGACACACATACACAGACTACTGACGTACACACACATACACAGACTACTGACGTACACACACATACACAGACTACTGACGTACACACACATACACAGACTACTAACTGACACACACATACACAGACTACTGACTGACACACACATACACAGACTACTGACTGACACACACATACACAGACTACTGACGTACACACACATACACAGACTACTGACGTACACACACATACACACACTACTGACTGACACACACATACACAGACTACTAACTGACACACACATACATAGACTACTAACTGACACACACATACACAGACTACTGACTGACACACACATACACAGACGACTGACTGACACACACATACACAGACTACTGACGTACACACACATACACATACTACTGACTGACACACACATACACAGACTACTGACGTACACACACATACACAGACTACTGACTGACACACACATACACATACTACTGACTGACAAGCACATACACAGACTACTGACTGACACACACATACACAGATTACTGACATACACACATACACAGACTACTAACTGACACACACATACAAAGACTACTGACTGACACACACATACACATACTACTGACTGACTTAGACATACACAGACTACTGACGTACACACACAAACACAGATTACTGACATACACACATACACAGACTACTGACTGACACACACACATACACAGACTACTGACTGACACACACATACACAGACTACTGACTGACACACACATACACAGACTACTGACTGACACACACATACACAGACTACTGACTGACACACACATACACAGACTACTGACGTACACACACATACACAGACTACTGATGTACACACATACACAGACTACTAAATGACACACACATACACAGATTACTGACTGACACACATACACAGACTACTGACGTACACACACATACACAGACTACTGACGTACACACACATACACAGACTACTAACTGACACACACATACACAGACTACTGACTGACACACACATACACAGACTACTGACTGACACACATACACAGACTACTGACGTACACACACATACACAGACTACTGACGTACACACACATACACAGACTACTGACGTACACAAACATACACAGACTACTAACTGACACACACATACACAGACTACTGACTGACACACACATACACAGACTACTGACTGACACACACATACACAGACTACTGACGTACACACACATACACAGACTACTGATGTACACACATACACAGACTACTAACTGACACACACATACACAGACTACTGACTGACACACACATACACAGACTACTGACTGACACACACATACACAGACTACTGACGTACACACATACACATACTACTGACTGACACACACATACACAGACTACTGACATACACACACACACATACACACACTACTGACTGACACACACATACACAGACTACTGACGTACACACACATACACATACTACTGACTGACACACACATACACAGACTACTAACTGACACACACATACACAGACTACTGACTGACACACATACACAGACTACTGACATACACACACATACACAGACTACTGACGTACACACACATACACAGACTACTAACTGACACACACATACACAGACTACTGACTGACACACACATACACAGACTACTGACTGACACACATACACAGACTACTGACGTACACACACATACACAGACTACTGACGTACACACACATACACAGACTACTGACGTACACACACATACACAGACTACTAACTGACACACACATACACAGACTACTGACTGACACACACATACACAGACTACTGACTGACACACACATACACAGACTACTGACTGACACACACATACACAGACTACTGACGTACACACACATACACAGACTACTGATGTACACACATACACAGACTACTAACTGACACACAAATACACAGACTACTGACGTACACACACATACACAGACTACTAACTGACACACACATACACAGACTACTGACTGACACACACATACACAGACTACTGACTGACACACACATACACAGACTACTGACGTACACACACATACACATACTACTGACTGACACACACATGCACAGACTACTGACTGACACACACATACACAGACTACTGACTGACACACACATACACAGACTACTGACATACACACACATACACACACTAATGACGTACACACACATACACAGACTACTGACGTACACACACATACACAGACTACTGCTGTACACACATACACAGACTACTGACATACACACATACATAGACTACTAACTGACACACACATACACAGACTACTGACTGTGAGACACATACACAGACTACTGACGTACACACAAATACACAGACTACTGACGTACACACACATACACAGACTACTGACTGACACACACATACACAGACTACTGACTGACACACACATACACAGACTACTGACTGACACACACATACACAGACTACTGACGTACACACACATACACAGACTACTGATGTACACACATACACAGACTACTAACTGACACACACATACACAGACTACTGACTGACACACATACACAGACTACTGACGTACACACACATACACAGACTACTGACGTACACACATACTCAGACTACTGACGTACACACACATACACAGACTACTAACTGACACACACATACACAGACTACTGACTGACACACACATACACAGACTACTGACTGACACACACATACACAGACTACTGATGTACACACATACACAGACTACTAATTGACACACATATACACAGACTACTGACTGACACACATACACAGACTACTGACGTACACACACATACACAGACTACTGACATACACACACATACACAGACTACTGACGTACACACACATACACAGACTACTAACTGACACACACATACACAGACTACTAACTGACACACACATACACAGACTACTGACTGACACACACATACACAGACTACTGACTGACACACACACATACACAGACTACTGACGTACACACACATACACATACTACTGACTGACACACATACACAGACTACTGACGTACACACACATACACAGACTACTGACTGACACACACATACACATACTACTGACTGACAAGCACATACACAGACTACTGACTGACACACACATACACAGACTACTGACATACACACATACACAGACTACTAACTGACACACACATACAAAGACTACTGACTGACACACACATACACATACTACTGACTGACACACACATACACAGACTACTGACTGACACACACATACACAGACTACTGACGTACACACACATACACAGACTACTGACTGACAATCACATACACAGACTACTGACTGACACACACATACACAGACTACTGACTGACACACATACACAGACTACTGACGTACACACATACACAGACTACTGATGTACACACATACACAGACTACTAACTGACACACACATACACAGACTACTGACTGACACACATACACAGACTACTGACGTACACACACATACACAGACTACTGACGTACACACACATACACAGACTACTGACGTACACACACATACACAGACTACTAACTGACACACACATACACAGACTACTGACTGACACACACATACACAGACTACTGACTGACACACACATACACAGACTACTGACTGACACACACATACACAGACTACTGACTGACACACACATACACAGACTACTGATGTACACACATACACAGACTACTAACTGACACACATATACACAGACTACTGACTGACACACATACACAGACTACTGACGTACACACACATACACAGACTACTGACATACACACACATACACAGACTACTGACGTACACACACATACACAGACTACTAACTGACACACACATACACAGACTACTAACTGACACACACATACACAGACTACTGACTGACACACACATACACAGACTACTGACTGACACACACATACACAGACTACTGACGTAAACACACATACACATACTACTGACTGACACACACATACACAGACTACTGACTTACACACACATACACAGACTACTGACGTACACACACATACACAGACTACTGACTGACAATCACATACACAGACTACTGACTGACACACACATACACAGACTACTGACTGACAAGCACATACACAGACTACTGACGTACACACACATACACAGACTACTGACGTACACACATACACAGACTACTGACATACACACATACATAGACTACTAACTGACACACACATACACAGACTACTGACTGACACACACATACACAGACTACTGACGTACACACACATACACAGACTACTGACGTACACACACATACACAGACTACTGACGTACACACACATACACACACTACTGACTGACACACACATACACAGACTACTAACTGACACACACATACATAGACTACTAACTGACACACACATACACAGACTACTGACTGACACACACATACACAGACGACTGACTGACACACACATACACAGACTACTGACGTACACACACATACACATACTACTGACTGACACACACATACACAGACTACTGACGTACACACACATACACAGACTACTGACTGACACACACATACACATACTACTGACTGACAAGCACATACACAGACTACTGACTGACACACACATACACAGACTACTGACATACACACATACACAGACTACTAACTGACACACACATACAAAGACTACTGACTGACACACACATACACATACTACTGACTGACTCACACATACACAGACTACTGACGTACACACACAAACACAGATTACTGACGTACACACATACACAGACTTCTGACATACATACATACACAGACTACTGACTGACACACACACATACACAGACTACTGACTGACACACACATACACAGACTACTGACTGACACACACATACACAGACTACTGACTGACACACACATACACAGACTACTGACTGACACACACATACACAGACTACTGACGTACACACACATACACAGACTACTGATGTACACACATACACAGACTACTAACTGACACACACATACACAGATTACTGACTGACACACATACACAGACTACTGACGTACACACACATACACAGACTACTGACTGACACACACATACACAGACTACTGACCTAAACACACATACACATACTACTGACTGACACACACATACACAGACTACTGACTTACACACACATACACAGACTACTGACGTACACACACATACACAGACTACTGACTGACAATCACATACACAGACTACTGACTGACACACACATACACAGACTACTGACTGACACACACATACACAGACTACTGACGTACACACACATACACAGACTACTGACGTACACACATACACAGACTACTGACATACACACATACATAGACTACTAACTGACACACACATACACAGACTACTGACTGACAGACACATACACAGACTACTGACGTACACACACATACACAGACTACTGACGTACACACACATACACAGACTACTGACTGACACACACATACACAGACTACTGACTGACACACACATACACAGACTACTGACTGACACACACATACACAGACTACTGACGTACACACACATACACAGACTACTGACGTACACACATACACAGACTACTGATGTACACACATACACAGACTACTAACTGACACACACATACACAGACTACTGACTGACACACATACACAGACTACTGACGTACACACACATACACAGACTACTGACGTACACACACATACACAGACTACTGACGTACACACACATACACAGACTACTAACTGACACACACATACACAGACTACTGACTGACACACACATACACAGACTACTGACTGACACACACATACACAGACTACTGACTGACACACACATACACAGACTACTGACGTACACACACATACACAGACTACTGACTGACACACACATACACAGACGACTGACTGACACACACATACACAGACTACTGACGTACACACACATACACATACTACTGACTGACACACACATACTCAGACTACTGACGTACACACACATACACAGACTACTGACTGACACACACATACACATACTACTGACTGACAAGCACATACACAGACTACTGACTGACACACACATACACAGACTACTGACATACACACATACACAGACTACTAACTGACACACACATACAAAGACTACTGACTGACACACACATACACATACTACTGACTGACTCACACATACACAGACTACTGACGTACACACACAAACACAGATTACTGACATACACACATACACAGACTACTGACTGACACACACACACATACACAGACTACTGACTGTCACACACATACACAGACTACTGACGTACACACACATACACAGACTACTGATGTACACACATACACAGACTACTAACTGACACACACATACACAGACTACTGACTGACACACATACACAGACTACTGACGTACACACACATACACAGACAACTGACGTACACACACATAAACAGACTACTAACTGACACACACATACACAGACTACTGACTGACACACACATACACAGACTACTGACTGACACACACATACACAGACTACTGACGTACACACATACACATACTACTGACTGACACACACATACACAGACTACTGACGTACACACACATACACAGACTACTGACTGACACACACATACACAGACTACTGATGTACACACACATACACAGACTACTGACGTACACACACATACACACACTACTGACTGACACACACATACACAGACTACTGACATACACACACATACACAGACTACTGACGTACACACACATACACAGACTACTAACTGACACACACATACACAGACTACTGACTGACACACACATACACAGACTACTGACTGACACACATACACAGACTACTGACTGACACACACATACACAGACTACTGACTGACACACATACACAGACTACTGACGTACACACACATACACAGACTACTGACGTACACACACATACACAGACTACTAACTGACACACACATACACAGACTACTGACTGACACACACATACACAGACTACTGACTGACACACACATACACAGACTACTGACTGACACACACATACACAGACTACTGACGTACACACACATACACAGACTACTGATGTACACACATACACAGACTACTAACTGACACACACATACACAGACTACTGACGTACACACACATACACAGACTACTAACTGACACACACATACACAGACTACTGACTGACACACACATACACAGACTACTGACTGACACACACATACACAGACTACTGACGTACACACACATACACATACTACTGACTGACACACACATGCACAGACTACTGACTGACACACACATACACAGACTACTGACTGACACACACATACACAGACTACTGACATACACACACATACACACACTAATGACGTACACACACATACACAGACTACTGACGTACACACACATACACAGACTACTGCTGTACACACATACACAGACTACTGACATACACACATACATAGACTACTAACTGACACACACATACACAGACTACTGACTGTGAGACACATACACAGACTACTGACGTACACACAAATACACAGACTACTGACGTACACACACATACACAGACTACTGACTGACACACACATACACAGACTACTGACATACACACATACATAGACTACTAACTGACACACACATACACAGACTACTGACTGTGAGACACATGCACAGACTACTGACGTACACACAAATACACAGACTACTGACGTACACACACATACACAGACTACTGATGTACACACATACACAGACTACTAACTGACACACACATACACAGACTACTGACGTACACACACATACACAGACTACTGACTGACACACACATACACAGACTACTGACTTACACACACATACACAGACTACTGACGTACACACACATAAACAGACTACTGACTGACAATCACATACACAGACTACTGACTGACACACACATACACAGACTACTGACTGACACACACATACACAGACTACTGACTGACACACACATACACAGACTACTGACTGACACACACATACACAGACTACTGACGTACACACACATACACAGACTACTGACGTACACACACATACACAGACTACTAACTGACACACACATACACAGACTACTGACTGACACACACATACACAGACTACTGACTGACACACACATACACAGACTACTGACTGACACACACATACACAGACTACTGACGTACACACACATACACAGACTACTGATGTACACACATACACAGACTACTAACTGACACACACATACACAGACTACTGACGTAAACACACATACACATACTACTGACTGACACACACATACACAGACTACTGACTTACACACACATACACAGACTACTGACGTACACACACATACACAGACTACTGACTGACAATCACATACACAGACTACTGACTGACACACACATACACAGACTACTGACTGACACACACATACACAGACTACTGACGTACACACACATACACAGACTACTGACGTACACACATACACAGACTACTGACATACACACATACATAGACTACTAACTGACACACACATACACAGACTACTGACTGACACACACATACACAGACTACTGACTGACACACACATACACAGACTACTGACGTACACACACATACACAGACTACTGACGTACACACACATACACACACTACTGACTGACACACACATACACAGACTACTAACTGACACACACATACATAGACTACTAACTGACACACACATACACAGACTACTGACTGACACACACATACACAGACTACTGACGTACACACACATACACATACTACTGACTGACACACACATACACAGACTACTGACGTACACACACATACACAGACTACTGACTGACACACACATACACATACTACTGACTGACAAGCACATACACAGACTACTGACTGACACACACATACACAGACTACTGACATACACACATACACAGACTACTGACTGACACACACACATACACAGACTACTGACTGACACACACATACACAGACTACTGACTGACACACACATACACAGACTAATGACTGACACACACATACACAGACTACTGACTGACACACACATACACAGACTACTGACGTACACACACATACACAGACTACTGATGTACACACATACACAGACTACTAACTGACACACACATACACAGATTACTGACTGACACACATACACAGACTACTGACGTACACACACATACACAGACTACTAACTGACACACACATACACAGACTACTGACTGACACACACATACACAGACTACTGACTGACACACATACACAGACTACTGACGTACACACACATACACAGACTACTGACGTACACACACATACACAGACTACTGATGTACACACATACACAGACTACTAACTGACACACACATACACAGATTACTGACTGACACACATACACAGACTACTGACGTACACACACATACACAGACTACTGACTGACACACACATACACAGACTACTGACCTAAACACACATACACATACTACTGACTGACACACACATACACAGACTACTGACTTACACACACATACACAGACTACTGACGTACACACACATACACAGACTACTGACGTACACACACATACACAGACTACTAACTGACACACACATACACAGACTACTGACTGACACACACATACACAGACTACTGACTGACACACACATACACAGACTACTGACTGACACACACATACACAGACTACTGACGTACACACACATACACAGACTACTGACTGACACACACATACACAGACGACTGACTGACACACACATACACAGACTACTGACGTACACACACATACACATACTACTGACTGACACACACATACTCAGACTACTGACGTACACACACATACACAGACTACTGACTGACACACACATACACATACTACTGACTGACAAGCACATACACAGACTACTGACTGACACACACATACACAGACTACTGACATACACACATACACAGACTACTAACTGACACACACATACAAAGACTACTGACTGACACACACATACACATACTACTGACTGACTCACACATACACAGACTACTGACGTACACACACAAACACAGATTACTGACATACACACATACACAGACTACTGACTGACACACACACATACACAGACTACTGACTGACACACACATACACAGACTACTGACGTACACACACATACACAGACTACTGATGTACACACATACACAGACTACTAACTGACACACACATACACAGACTACTGACTGACACACATACACAGACTACTGACGTACACACACATACACAGACAACTGACGTACACACACATACACAGACTACTAACTGACACACACATACACAGACTACTGACTGACACACACATACACAGACTACTGACTGACACACACATACACAGACTACTGACGTACACACATACACATACTACTGACTGACACACACATACACAGACTACTGACGTACACACACATACACAGACTACTGACTGACACACACATACACAGACTACTGATGTACACACACATACACAGACTACTGACGTACACACACATACACACACTACTGACTGACACACACATACACAGACTACTGACATACACACACATACACAGACTACTGACGTACACACACATACACAGACTACTAACTGACACACACATACACAGACTACTGACTGACACACACATACACAGACTACTGACTGACACACATACACAGACTACTGACGTACACACACATACACAGACTACTGACGTACACACACATACACAGACTACTAACTGACACACACATACACAGACTACTGACTGACACACACATACACAGACTACTGACTGACACACACATACACAGACTACTGACTGACACACACATACACAGACTACTGACGTACACACACATACACAGACTACTGATGTACACACATACACAGACTACTAACTGACACACACATACACAGACTACTGACGTACACACACATACACAGACTACTAACTGACACACACATACACAGACTACTGACTGACACACACATACACAGACTACTGACTGACACACACATACACAGACTACTGACGTACACACACATACACATACTACTGACTGACACACACATGCACAGACTACTGACTGACACACACATACACAGACTACTGACTGACACACACATACACAGACTACTGACATACACACACATACACACACTAATGACGTACACACACATACACAGACTACTGACGTACACACACATACACAGACTACTGCTGTACACACATACACAGACTACTGACATACACACATACATAGACTACTAACTGACACACACATACACAGACTACTGACTGTGAGACACATACACAGACTACTGACGTACACACAAATACACAGACTACTGACGTACACACACATACACAGACTACTGACTGACACACACATACACAGACTACTGACATACACACATACATAGACTACTAACTGACACACACATACACAGACTACTGACTGTGAGACACATGCACAGACTACTGACGTACACACAAATACACAGACTACTGACGTACACACACATACACAGACTACTGATGTACACACATACACAGACTACTAACTGACACACACATACACAGACTACTGACGTACACACACATACACAGACTACTGACTGACACACACATACACAGACTACTGACTTACACACACATACACAGACTACTGACGTACACACACATAAACAGACTACTGACTGACAATCACATACACAGACTACTGACTGACACACACATACACAGACTACTGACTGACACACACATACACAGACTACTGACTGACACACACATACACAGACTACTGACTGACACACACATACACAGACTACTGACGTACACACACATACACAGACTACTGACGTACACACACATACACAGACTACTAACTGACACACACATACACAGACTACTGACTGACACACACATACACAGACTACTGACTGACACACACATACACAGACTACTGACTGACACACACATACACAGACTACTGACGTACACACACATACACAGACTACTGATGTACACACATACACAGACTACTAACTGACACACACATACACAGACTACTGACGTAAACACACATACACATACTACTGACTGACACACACATACACAGACTACTGACTTACACACACATACACAGACTACTGACGTACACACACATACACAGACTACTGACTGACAATCACATACACAGACTACTGACTGACACACACATACACAGACTACTAACTGACACACACATACACAGACTACTGACTGACACACACATACACAGACTACTGACTGACACACACATACACAGACTACTGACTGACACACACATACACAGACTACTGACGTACACACACATACACAGACTACTGACGTACACACACATACACAGACTACTGATGTACACACATACACAGACTACTAACTGACACACACATACACAGACTACTGACGTACACACACATACACAGACTACTAACTGACACACACATACACAGACTACTGACTGACACACACATACACAGACTACTGACTGACACACACATACACAGACTACTGACGTACACACACATACACATACTACTGACTGACACACACATGCACAGACTACTGACTGACACACACATACACAGACTACTGACTGACACACACATACACAGACTACTGACATACACACACATACACACACTAATGACGTACACACACATACACAGACTACTGACGTACACACACATACACAGACTACTGCTGTACACACATACACAGACTACTGACATACACACATACATAGACTACTAACTGACACACACATACACAGACTACTGACTGTGAGACACATACACAGACTACTGACGTACACACAAATACACAGACTACTGACGTACACACACATACACAGACTACTGACGTACACACACATACACAGACTACTGACTGACACACACATACACAGACTACTGACTGACACACACATACACAGACTACTGACTGACACACACATACACAGACTACTGACGTACACACACATACACAGACTACTGACGTACACACATACACAGACTACTGATGTACACACATACACAGACTACTAACTGACACACACATACACAGACTACTGACTGACACACATACACAGACTACTGACGTACACACACATACACAGACTACTGACGTACACACACATACACAGACTACTGACGTACACACACATACACAGACTACTAACTGACACACACATACACAGACTACTGACTGACACACACATACACAGACTACTGACTGACACACACATACACAGACTACTGACTGACACACACATACACAGACTACTGACGTACACACACATACACAGACTACTGACGTACACACACATACACAGACTACTGACGTACACACACATACACAGACTACTAACTGACACACACATACACAGACTACTGACTGACACACACATACACAGACTACTGACTGACACACACATACACAGACTACTGACGTACACACACATACACAGACTACTGACGTACACACACATACACACACTACTGACTGACACACACATACACAGACTACTAACTGACACACACATACATAGACTACTAACTGACACACACATACACAGACTACTGACTGACACACACATACACAGACGACTGACTGACACACACATACACAGACTACTGACGTACACACACATACACATACTACTGACTGACACACACATACACAGACTACTGACGTACACACACATACACAGTCTACTGACTGACACACACATACACATACTACTGACTGACAAGCACATACACAGACTACTGACTGACACACACATACACAGACTACTGACATACACACATACACAGACTACTAACTGACACACACATACAAAGACTACTGACTGACACACACATACACATACTACTGACTGACTTACACATACACAGACTACTGACGTACACACACAAACACAGATTACTGACATACACACATACACAGACTACTGACTGACACACACACATACACAGACTACTGACTGACACACACATACACAGACTACTGACTGACACACACATACACAGACTACTGACTGACACACACATACACAGACTACTGACTGACACACACATACACAGACTACTGACGTACACACACATACACAGACTACTGATGTACACACATACACAGACTACTAAATGACACACACATACACAGACTACTGACTGACACACACACACACAGACTACTGACTGACACACACATACACAGACTACTGACTGACACACACATACACAGACTACTGACTGACACACACATACACAGACTACTGACGTACACACACATACACAGACTACTGATGTACACACATACACAGACTACTAAATGACACACACATACACAGATTACTGACTGACACACATACACAGACTACTGACGTACACACACATACACAGACTACTGACGTACACACACATACACAGACTACTAACTGACACACACATACACAGACTACTGACTGACACACACATACACAGACTACTGACTGACACACATACACAGACTACTGACGTACACACACATACACAGACTACTGACGTACACACACATACACAGACTACTGACGTACACAAACATACACAGACTACTAACTGACACACACATACACAGACTACTGACTGACACACACATACACAGACTACTGACTGACACACACATACACAGACTACTGACGTACACACACATACACAGACTACTGATGTACACACATACACAGACTACTAACTGACACACACATACACAGACTACTGACTGACACACACATACACAGACTACTGACTGACACACACATACACAGACTACTGACGTACACACACATACACAGACTACTGACGTACACACACATACACAGACTACTAACTGACACACACATACACAGACTACTGACTGACACACACATACACAGACTACTGACTGACACACACATACACAGACTACTGACGTACACACACATACACAGACTACTGACGTACACACACATACACACACTACTGACTGACACACACATACACAGACTACTGACGTACACACACATACACATACTACTGACTGACACACACATACACAGACTACTAACTGACACACACATACACAGACTACTGACTGACACACATACACAGACTACTGATATACACACACATACACAGACTACTGACGTACACACACATACACAGACTACTAACTGACACACACATACACAGACTACTGACTGACACACACATACACAGACTACTGACTGACACACATACACAGACTACTGACGTACACACACATACACAGACTACTGACGTACACACACATACACAGACTACTGACGTACACACACATACACAGACTACTAACTGACACACACATACACAGACTACTGACTGACACACACATACACAGACTACTGACTGACACACACATACACAGACTACTGACGTACACACACATACACAGACTACTGACGTACACACACATACACACACTACTGACTGACACACACATACACAGACTACTAACTGACACACACATACATAGACTACTAACTGACACACACATACACAGACTACTGACTGACACACACATACACAGACGACTGACTGACACACACATACACAGACTACTGACGTACACACACATACACATACTACTGACTGACACACACATACACAGACTACTGACGTACACACACATATACAGACTACTGACTGACACACACATACACATACTACTGACTGACAAGCACATACACAGACTACTGACTGACACACACATACACAGACTACTGACATACACACATACACAGACTACTAACTGACACACACATACAAAGACTACTGACTGACACACACATACACATACTACTGACTGACTTAGACATACACAGACTACTGACGTACACACACAAACACAGATTACTGACATACACACATACACAGACTACTGACTGACACACACACATACACAGACTACTGACTGACACACACATACACAGACTACTGACTGACACACACATACACAGACTACTGACTGACACACACATACACAGACTACTGACTGACACACACATACACAGACTACTGACGTACACACACATACACAGACTACTGATGTACACACATACACAGACTACTAAATGACACACACATACACAGATTACTGACTGACACACATACACAGACTACTGACGTACACACACATACACAGACTACTGACGTACACACACATACACAGACTACTAACTGACACACACATACACAGACTACTGACTGACACACACATACACAGACTACTGACTGACACACATACACAGACTACTGACGTACACACACATACACAGACTACTGACGTACACACACATACACAGACTACTGACGTACACAAACATACACAGACTACTAACTGACACACACATACACAGACTACTGACTGACACACACATACACAGACTACTGACTGACACACACATACACAGACTACTGACGTACACACACATACACAGACTACTGATGTACACACATACACAGACTACTAACTGACACACACATACACAGACTACTGACTGACACACACATACACAGACTACTGACTGACACACACATACACAGACTACTGACGTACACACATACACATACTACTGACTGACACACACATACACAGACTACTGACATACACACACACACATACACACACTACTGACTGACACACACATACACAGACTACTGACGTACACACACATACACATACTACTGACTGACACACACATACACAGACTACTAACTGACACACACATACACAGACTACTGACTGACACACATACACAGACTACTGACATACACACACATACACAGACTACTGACGTACACACACATACACAGACTACTAACTGACACACACATACACAGACTACTGACTGACACACACATACACAGACTACTGACTGACACACATACACAGACTACTGACTGACACACACATACACAGACTACTGACGTACACACACATACACAGACTACTGATGTACACACATACACAGACTACTAACTGACACACAAATACACAGACTACTGACGTACACACACATACACAGACTACTAACTGACACACACATACACAGACTACTGACTGACACACACATACACAGACTACTGACTGACACACACATACACAGACTACTGACGTACACACACATACACATACTACTGACTGACACACACATGCACAGACTACTGACTGACACACACATACACAGACTACTGACTGACACACACATACACAGACTACTGACATACACACACATACACACACTAATGACGTACACACACATACACAGACTACTGACGTACACACACATACACAGACTACTGCTGTACACACATACACAGACTACTGACATACACACATACATAGACTACTAACTGACACACACATACACAGACTACTGACTGTGAGACACATACACAGACTACTGACGTACACACAAATACACAGACTACTGACGTACACACACATACACAGACTACTGACTGACACACACATACACAGACTACTGACTGACACACACATACACAGACTACTGACTGACACACACATACACAGACTACTGACGTACACACACATACACAGACTACTGATGTACACACATACACAGACTACTAACTGACACACACATACACAGACTACTGACTGACACACATACACAGACTACTGACGTACACACACATACACAGACTACTGACGTACACACATACTCAGACTACTGACGTACACACACATACACAGACTACTAACTGACACACACATACACAGACTACTGACTGACACACACATACACAGACTACTGACTGACACACACATACACAGACTACTGATGTACACACATACACAGACTACTAATTGACACACATATACACAGACTACTGACTGACACACATACACAGACTACTGACGTACACACACATACACAGACTACTGACATACACACACATACACAGACTACTGACGTACACACACATACACAGACTACTAACTGACACACACATACACAGACTACTAACTGACACACACATACACAGACTACTGACTGACACACACATACACAGACTACTGACTGACACACACACATACACAGACTACTGACGTACACACACATACACATACTACTGACTGACACACATACACAGACTACTGACGTACACACACATACACAGACTACTGACTGACACACACATACACATACTACTGACTGACAAGCACATACACAGACTACTGACTGACACACACATACACAGACTACTGACATACACACATACACAGACTACTAACTGACACACACATACAAAGACTACTGACTGACACACACATACACATACTACTGACTGACACACACATACACAGACTACTGACTGACACACACATACACAGACTACTGACGTACACACACATACACAGACTACTGACTGACAATCACATACACAGACTACTGACTGACACACACATACACAGACTACTGACTGACACACACATACACAGACTACTGACGTACACACACATACACAGACTACTGACGTACACACATACACAGACTACTGACATACACACATACATAGACTACTAACTGACACACACATACACAGACTACTGACTGACAGACACATACACAGACTACTGACGTACACACACATACACAGACTACTGACTGACACACACATACACAGACTACTGACTGACACACACATACACAGACTACTGACTGACACACACATACACAGACTACTGACTGACACACACATACACAGACTACTGACGTACACACATACACAGACTACTGATGTACACACATACACAGACTACTAACTGACACACACATACACAGACTACTGACTGACACACATACACAGACTACTGACGTACACACACATACACAGACTACTGACGTACACACACATACACAGACTACTGACGTACACACACATACACAGACTACTAACTGACACACACATACACAGACTACTGACTGACACACACATACACAGACTACTGACTGACACACACATACACAGACTACTGACTGACACACACATACACAGACTACTGACTGACACACACATACACAGACTACTGATGTACACACATACACAGACTACTAACTGACACACATATACACAGACTACTGACTGACACACATACACAGACTACTGACGTACACACACATACACAGACTACTGACATACACACACATACACAGACTACTGACGTACACACACATACACAGACTACTAACTGACACACACATACACAGACTACTAACTGACACACACATACACAGACTACTGACTGACACACACATACACAGACTACTGACTGACACACACATACACAGACTACTGACGTAAACACACATACACATACTACTGACTGACACACACATACACAGACTACTGACTTACACACACATACACAGACTACTGACGTACACACACATACACAGACTACTGACTGACAATCACATACACAGACTACTGACTGACACACACATACACAGACTACTGACTGACAAGCACATACACAGACTACTGACGTACACACACATACACAGACTACTGACGTACACACATACACAGACTACTGACATACACACATACATAGACTACTAACTGACACACACATACACAGACTACTGACTGACACACACATACACAGACTACTGACGTACACACACATACACAGACTACTGACGTACACACACATACACAGACTACTGACGTACACACACATACACACACTACTGACTGACACACACATACACAGACTACTAACTGACACACACATACATAGACTACTAACTGACACACACATACACAGACTACTGACTGACACACACATACACAGACGACTGACTGACACACACATACACAGACTACTGACGTACACACACATACACATACTACTGACTGACACACACATACACAGACTACTGACGTACACACACATACACAGACTACTGACTGACACACACATACACATACTACTGACTGACAAGCACATACACAGACTACTGACTGACACACACATACACAGACTACTGACATACACACATACACAGACTACTAACTGACACACACATACAAAGACTACTGACTGACACACACATACACATACTACTGACTGACTCACACATACACAGACTACTGACGTACACACACAAACACAGATTACTGACGTACACACATACACAGACTTCTGACATACATACATACACAGACTACTGACTGACACACACACATACACAGACTACTGACTGACACACACATACACAGACTACTGACTGACACACACATACACAGACTACTGACTGACACACACATACACAGACTACTGACTGACACACACATACACAGACTACTGACGTACACACACATACACAGACTACTGATGTACACACATACACAGACTACTAACTGACACACACATACACAGATTACTGACTGACACACATACACAGACTACTGACGTACACACACATACACAGACTACTGACTGACACACACATACACAGACTACTGACCTAAACACACATACACATACTACTGACTGACACACACATACACAGACTACTGACTTACACACACATACACAGACTACTGACGTACACACACATACACAGACTACTGACTGACAATCACATACACAGACTACTGACTAACACACACATACACAGACTACTGACTGACACACACATACACAGACTACTGACGTACACACACATACACAGACTACTGACGTACACACATACACAGACTACTGACATACACACATACATAGACTACTAACTGACACACACATACACAGACTACTGACTGACAGACACATACACAGACTACTGACGTACACACACATACACAGACTACTGACGTACACACACATACACAGACTACTGACTGACACACACATACACAGACTACTGACTGACACACACATACACAGACTACTGACTGACACACACATACACAGACTACTGACGTACACACACATACACAGACTACTGACTGACACACACATACACAGACTACTGACCTAAACACACATACACATACTACTGACTGACACACACATACACAGACTACTGACTGACACACACATACACAGACTACTGACTGACACACACATACACAGACTACTGACTGACACACAACATACACAGACTAATGACTGACACACACATACACAGACTACTGACGTACACACACATACACAGACTACTGACGTACACACATACACAGACTACTGAAATACACACATACATAGACTACTAACTGACACACACATACACAGACTACTGACTGACAGACACATACACAGACTACTGACGTACACACACATACACAGACTACTGACGTACACACACATACACAGACTACTGACTGACAATCACATACACAGACTACTGACTGACACACACATACACAGACTACTGACTGACACACACATACACAGACTACTGACGTACACACACATACACAGACTACTGACGTACACACATACACAGACTACTGACATACAACACATACATAGACTACTAACTGACACACACATACACAGACTACTGACTGACAGACACATACACAGACTACTGACGTACACACACATACACAGACTACTGACGTACACACACATACACAGACTACTGACTGACACACACATACACAGACTACTGACTGACACACACATACACAGACTACTGACTGACACACACATACACAGACTACTGACGTACACACACATACACAGACTACTGACTGACACACACATACACAGACTACTGACCTAAACACACATACACATACTACTGACTGACACACACATACACAGACTACTGACTGACACACACATACACAGACTACTGACTGACACACACATACACAGACTACTGACTGAACACACACATACACAGACTACTGACTGACACACACATACACAGACTACTGACGTACACACACATACACAGACTACTGACGTACACACATACACAGACTACTGACATACACACATACATAGACTACTAACTGACACACACATACACAGACTACTGACTGACAGACACATACACAGACTACTGACGTACACACACATACACAGACTACTGACGTACACACACATACACAGACTACTGACTGACACACACATACACAGACTACTGACTGACACACACATACACAGACTACTGACTGACACACACATACACAGACTACTGACGTACACAACACATACACAGACTACTGACTGACACACACATACACAGACTACTGACCTACACACATACACATACTACTGACTGACACACACATACACAGACTACTGACTGACACACACATACACAGACTACTGACTGACACACACATACACAGACTACTGACTGACACACACATACACAGACTAATGACTGACACACACATACACAGACTACTGACTGACACACAAATACACAGACTACTGACGTACACACACATACACAGACTACTGATGTACACACATGCACAGACTACTGACTGACACACACATACACAGACTACTGACTGACACACACATACACAGACTACTGACATACACACACATACACACACTAATGACGTACACACACATACACAGACTACTGACGTACACACACATACACAGACTACTGACTGACACACACATACACATACTACTGACTGACAAGCACATACACAGACTACTGACTGACACACACATACACAGACTACTGACATACACACATACACAGACTACTAACTGACACACACATACAAAGACTACTGACTGACACACACATACACATACTACTGACTGACTCACACATACACAGACTACTGACGTACACACACAAACACAGATTACTGACATACACACATACACAGACTACTGACTGACACACACACACATACACAGACTACTGACTGTCACACACATACACAGACTACTGACGTACACACACATACACAGACTACTGATGTACACACATACACAGACTACTAACTGACACACACATACACAGACTACTGACTGACACACATACACAGACTACTGACGTACACACACATACACAGACAACTGACGTACACACACATACACAGACTACTAACTGACACACACATACACAGACTACTGACTGACACACACATACACAGACTACTGACTGACACACACATACACAGACTACTGACGTACACACATACACATACTACTGACTGACACACACATACACAGACTACTGACGTACACACACATACACAGACTACTGACTGACACACACATACACAGACTACTGATGTACACACACATACACAGACTACTGACGTACACACACATACACACACTACTGACTACACACACATACACAGACTACTGACATACACACACATACACAGACTACTGACGTACACACACATACACAGACTACTAACTGACACACACATACACAGGACTACTGACTGACACACACATACACAGACTACTGACTGACACACATACACAGACTACTGACGTACACACACATACACAGACTACTGACGTACACACACATACACAGACTACTAACTGACACACACATACACAGACTACTGACTGACACACACATACACAGACTACTGACTGACACACACATACACAGACTACTGACTGACACACACATACACAGACTACTGACGTACACACACATACACAGACTACTGATGTACACACATACACAGACTACTAACTGACACACACATACACAGACTACTGACGTACACACACATACACAGACTACTAACTGACACACACATACACAGACTACTGACTGACACACACATACACAGACTACTGACTGACACACACATACACAGACTACTGACGTACACACACATACACATACTACTGACTGACACACACATGCACAGACTACTGACTGACACACACATACACAGACTACTGACTGACACACACATACACAGACTACTGACATACACACACATACACACACTAATGACGTACACACACATACACAGACTACTGACGTACACACACATACACAGACTACTGCTGTACACACATACACAGACTACTGACATACACACATACATAGACTACTAACTGACACACACATACACAGACTACTGACTGTGAGACACATACACAGACTACTGACGTACACACAAATACACAGACTACTGACGTACACACACATACACAGACTACTGACTGACACACACATACACAGACTACTGACATACACACATACATAGACTACTAACTGACACACACATACACAGACTACTGACTGTGAGACACATGCACAGACTACTGACGTACACACAAATACACAGACTACTGACGTACACACACATACACAGACTACTGATGTACACACATACACAGACTACTAACTGACACACACATACACAGACTACTGACGTACACACACATACACAGACTACTGACTGTGAGACACATGCACAGACTACTGACGTACACACAAATACACAGACTACTGACGTACACACACATACACAGACTACTGATGTACACACATACACAGACTACTAACTGACACACACATACACAGACTACTGACTGACACACATACACAGACTACTGACGTACACACACATACACAGACTACTGACGTACACACACATACACAGACTACTGACGTACACACACATACACAGACTACTAACTGACACACACATACACAGACTACTGACTGACACACACATACACAGACTACTGACTGACACACACATACACAGACTACTGACTGACACACACATACACAGACTACTGACGTACACACACATACACAGACTACTGACGTACCACACACATACACAGACTACTGACGTACACACACATACACAGACTACTAACTGACACACACATACACAGACTACTGACTGACACACACATACACAGACTACTGACTGACACACACATACACAGACTACTGACGTACACACACATACACAGACTACTGACGTACACACACATACACACAACTACTGACTGACACACACATACACAGACTACTAACTGACACACACATACATAGACTACTAACTGACACACACATACACAGACTACTGACTGACACACACATACACAGACGACTGACTGACACACACATACACAGACTACTGACGTACACACACATACACATACTACTGACTGACACACACATACACAGACTACTGACGTACACACACATACACAGTCTACTGACTGACACACACATACACATACTACTGACTGACAAGCACATACACAGACTACTGACTGACACACACATACACAGACTACTGACATACAACACATACACAGACTACTAACTGACACACACATACAAAGACTACTGACTGACACACACATACACATACTACTGACTGACTTACACATACACAGACTACTGACGTACACACACAAACACAGATTACTGACATACACACATACACAGACTACTGACTGACACACACACATACACAGACTACTGACTGACACACACATACACAGACTACTGACTGACACACACATACACAGACTACTGACTGACACACACATACACAGACTACTGACTGACACACACATACACAGACTACTGACGTACACACACATACACAGACTACTGATGTACACACAATACACAGACTACTAAATGACACACACATACACAGACTACTGACTGACCACACACACACACAGACTACTGACTGACACACACATACACAGACTACTGAACTGACACACACATACACAGACTACTGACTGACACACACATACACAGACTACTGACGTACACACACATACACAGACTACTGATGTACACACATACACAGACTACTAAATGACACACACATACACAGATTACTGACTGACACACATACACAGACTACTGACGTACACACACATACACAGACTACTGACGTACACACACATACACAGACTACTAACTGACACACACATACACAGACTACTGACTGACACACACATACACAGACTACTGACTGACACACACATACACAGACTACTGACTGACACACACATACACAGACTACTGACTGTACACACACATACACAGACTACTGACGTACACACACATACACAGACTACTGACGTACACAAACATACACAGACTACTAACTGACACACACATACACAGACTACTGACTGACACACACATACACAGACTACTGACTGACACACACATACACAGACTACTGACGTACACACACATACACAGACTACTGATGTACACACATACACAGACTACTAACTGACACACACATACACAGACTACTGACTGACACACACATACACAGACTACTGACGTACACACACATACACAGACTACTGACGTACACACACATACACAGACTACTAACTGACACACACAATACACAGACTACTGAACTGACTCACACATACACAGACTACTGACTGACACACACATACACAGACTACTGACGTACACACACATACACAGACTACTGACGTACACACACATACACACACTACTGACTGACACACACATACACAGACTACTGACGTACACACACA
>NW_027440991.1:0-48521 GCF_031893055.1 Leptodactylus fuscus
TTGTATGTGTGTGTACGTCAGTAGTCTGTGTATGTGTGTGTACGTCAGTAGTCTGTGTATGTGTGCTGTACGTCAGTAGTCTGTGTATTTGTGTGTACGTCAGTAGTCTGTGTATGTGTCTCACAGTCAGTAGTCTGTGTATGTGTGTGTCAGTTAGTAGTCTATGTATGTGTGTATGTCAGTAGTCTGTGTATGTGTGTACAGCAGTAGTCTGTGTATGTGTGTGTACGTCAGTAGTCTGTGTATGTGTGTGTACGTCATTAGTGTGTGTATGTGTGTGTATGTCAGTAGTCTGTGTATGTGTGTGTCAGTCAGTAGTCTGTGTATGTGTGTGTCAGTCAGTAGTCTGTGCATGTGTGTGTCAGTCAGTAGTATGTGTATGTGTGTGTACGTCAGTAGTCTGTGTATGTGTGTGTCAGTCAGTAGTCTGTGTATGTGTGTGTCAGTCAGTAGTCTGTGTATGTGTGTGTCAGTCAGTAGTCTGTGTATGTGTGTGTCAGTTAGTAGTCTGTGTATGTTTGTGTACGTCAGTAGTCTGTGTATGTGTGTGTACGTCAGTAGTCTGTGTATGTGTGTGTACGTCAGTAGTCTGTGTATGTGTGTCAGTCAGTAGTCTGTGTATGTGTGTGTCAGTCAGTAGTCTGTGTATGTGTGTGTCAGTAGTAGTCTGTGTATGTGTGTGTACGTCAGTAGTCTGTGTATGTGTGTGTCAGTTAGTAGTCTGTGTATGTGTGTACATCAGTAGTCTGTGTATGTGTGTGTACGTCAGTAGTCTGTGTATGTGTGTGTACGTCAGTAGTCTGTGTATGTGTGTGTCAGTCAGTAGTCTGTGTATGTGTGTGTCAGTCAGTAGTCTGTGTATGTGTGTGTCAGTCAGTAGTCTGTGTATGTGTGTGTCAGTTAGTAGTCTGTGTATGTGTGTGTACGTCAGTAGTCTGTGTATGTGTGTGTACGTCAGTAGTCTGTGTATGTGTGTGTACGTCAGTAGTCTGTGTATGTGTGTCAGTCAGTAGTCTGTGTATGTGTGTGTCAGTCAGTAGTCTGTGTATGTGTGTGTCAGTTAGTAGTCTGTGTATGTGTGTGTACGTCAGTAGTCTGTGTATGTGTGTGTATGTCAGTAGTCTGTGTATGTGTGTCAGTCAGTAGTCTGTGTATGTGTGTGTCAGTTAGTAGTCTGTGTATGTGTGTGTCAGTCAGTAGTATGTGTATGTGTGTGTACGTCAGTAGTCTGTGTATGTGTGTGTCAGTCAGTAGTGTGTGTATGTGTGTGTACGTCAGTAGTCTGTGTATGTGTGTGTCGTCAGTAGTCTGTGTATGTGTGTGTCAGTCAGTAGTCTGTGTATGTGTGTGTACGTCAGTAGTCTGTGTATGTGTGTGTCAGTCAGTAGTATGTGTATGTGTGTACGTCAGTAGTCTGTGTATGTGTGTGTCAGTCAGTAGTCTGTGTATGTGTGTGTCAGTCAGTAGTCTGTGTATGTGTGTGTCAGTTAGTAGTCTGTGTATGTGTGTGTACGTCAGTTGTCTGTGTATGTGTGTGTACGTCAGTAGTCTGTGTATGTGTGTCAGTCAGTAGTCTGTGTATGTGTGTGTCAGTTAGTAGTCTGTGTATGTGTGTACATCAGTAGTCTGTGTATGTGTGTGTACGTCAGTAGTCTGTGTATGTGTGTGTCAGTCAGTAGTCTGTGTATGTGTGTGTCAGTCAGTAGTCTGTGTATGTGTGTGTCAGTTAGTAGTCTGTGTATGTGTGTGTACGTCAGTAGTCTGTGTATGTGTGTGTACGTCAGTAGTCTGTGTATGTGTGTGTACGTCAGTAGTCTGTGTATGTGTGTCAGTCAGTAGTCTGTGTATGTGTGTGTCAGTCAGTAGTCTGTGTATGTGTGTCAGTTAGTAGTCTGTGTATGTGTGTGTACGTCAGTAGTCTGTGTATGTGTGTGTACGTCAGTAGTCTGTGTATGTGTGTCAGTCAGTAATCTGTGTATGTGTGTGTCAGTTAGTAGTCTGTGTATGTGTGTACATCAGTAGTCTGTGTATGTGTGTGTACGTCAGTAGTCTGTGTATGTGTGTGTCAGTCAGTAGTCTGTGTATGTGTGTGTCAGTCAGTAGTCTGTGTATGTGTGTGTCAGTCAGTAGTCTGTGTATGTGTGTGTCAGTCAGTAGTCTGTGTATGTGTGTGTGTCAGTCAGTAGTCTGTGTATGTGTGTATGTCAGTAATCTGTGTTTGTGTGTGTACGTCAGTAGTCTGTGTATGTGTGAGTCAGTCAGTAGTATGTGTATGTGTGTGTCAGTCAGTAGTCTTTGTATGTGTGTGTCAGTTAGTAGTCTGTGTATGTGTGTATGTCAGTAGTCTGTGTATGTGTGTGTCAGTCAGTAGTCTGTGTATGTGCTTGTCAGTCAGTAGTATGTGTATGTGTGTGTCAGTCAGTAGTCTGTGTATGTGTGTGTACGTCAGTAGTCTGTGTATGTGTGTGTCAGTCAGTAGTATGTGTATGTGTGTGTACGTCAGTAGTCTGTGTATGTGTGTGTCAGTCAGTCGTCTGTGTATGTGTGTGTCAGTCAGTAGTCTGTGTATGTGTGTGTCAGTTAGTAGTCTATGTATGTGTGTGTCAGTTAGTAGTCTGTGTATGTGTGTGTCAGTCAGTAGTGTGTGTATGTGTGTGTACGTCAGTAGTCTGTGTATGTGTGTGTACGTCAGTAGTCTGTGTATGTGTGTGTCAGTCAGTAGTCTGTGTATGTGTGTGTCAGTCAGTAGTCTGTGTATGTGTGTGTCAGTTAGTAGTCTGTGTATGTGTGTGTACGTCAGTAGTCTGTGTATGTGTGTGTACGTCAGTAGTCTGTGTATGTGTGTGTACGTCAGTAGTCTGTGTATGTGTGTGTCAGTCAGTAGTCTGTGTATGTGTGTGTCAGTCAGTAGTCTGTGTATGTGTGTGTCAGTCAGTAGTCTGTGTATGTGTGTGTCAGTTAGTAGTCTGTGTATGTGTGTGTACGTCAGTAGTCTGTGTATGTGTGTGTACGTCAGTAGTCTGTGTATGTGTGTGTACGTCAGTAGTCTGTGTATGTGTGTCAGTCAGTAGTCTGTGTATGTGTGTGTCAGTTAGTAGTCTGTGTATGTGTGTACATCAGTAGTCTGTGTATGTGTGTACGTCAGTAGTCTGTGTATGTGTGTGTACGTCAGTAGTCTGTGTATGTGTGTGTCAGTCAGTAGTCTGTGTATGTGTGTGTCAGTCAGTAGTCTGTGTATGTGTGTGTACGTCAGTAGTCTGTGTATGTGTGTGTACGTCAGTAGTCTGTGTATGTGTCTGTCAGTCAGTAGTCTGTGTATGTGTGTGTCAGTTAGTAGTCTATGTATGTGTGTATGTCAGTAGTCTGTGTATGTGTGTACGTCAGTAGTCTGTGTATGTGTGTGTACGTCAGTAGTCTGTGTATGTGTGTGTCAGTCAGTAGTCTGTGTATGTGTGTGTCATTCAGTAGTCTGTGTATGTGATTGTCAGTCAGTAGTCTGTGTATGTGTGTGTACGTCAGTAGTCTGTGTATGTGTGTGTAAGTCAGTAGTCTGTGTATGTGTGTCAGTCAGTAGTATGTGTATGTGTGTTTACGTCAGTAGTCTGTGTATGTGTGTGTCAGTCAGTAGTCTGTGTATGTGTGTGTACGTCAGTAGTCTGTGTATGTGTGTCAGTCAGTAATCTGTGTATGTGTGTGTCAGTTAGTAGTCTGTGTATGTGTGTACATCAGTAGTCTGTGTATGTGTGTGTACGTCAGTAGTCTGTGTATGTGTGTGTCAGTCAGTAGTCTGTGTATGTGTGTGTCAGTCAGTAGTCTGTGTATGTGTGTGTACGTCAGTAGTCTGTGTATGTGTGTGTCAGTCAGTAGTCTGTGTATGTGTGTGTCAGTTAGTAGTCTGTGTATGTGTGTGTACGTCAGTAGTCTGTGTATGTGTGTGTACGTCAGTAGTCTGTGTATGTGTGTGTACGTCAGTAGTCTGTGTATGTGTGTCAGTCAGTAGTCTGTGTATGTGTGTGTCAGTTAGTAGTCTGTGTATGTGTGTACATCAGTAGTCTGTGTATGTGTGTACGTCAGTAGTCTGTGTATGTGTGTGTACGTCAGTAGTCTGTGTATGTGTGTGTCAGTCAGTAGTCTGTGTATGTGTGTGTCAGTCAGTAGTCTGTGTATGTGTGTGTCAGTCAGTAGTCTGTGTATGTGTGTGTACGTCAGTAGTCTGTGTATGTGTGTGTACGTCAGTAGTCTGTGTATTTGTGTGTACGTCAGTAGTCTGTGTATGTGTCTCACAGTCAGTAGTCTGTGTATGTGTGTGTCAGTTAGTAGTCTATGTATGTGTGTATGTCAGTAGTCTGTGTATGTGTGTACAGCAGTAGTCTGTGTATGTGTGTGTACGTCAGTAGTCTGTGTATGTGTGTGTACGTCATTAGTGTGTGTATGTGTGTGTATGTCAGTAGTCTGTGTATGTGTGTGTCAGTCAGTAGTCTGTGTATGTGTGTGTCAGTCAGTAGTCTGTGCATGTGTGTGTCAGTCAGTAGTATGTGTATGTGTGTGTACGTCAGTAGTCTGTGTATGTGTGTGTCAGTCAGTAGTCTGTGTATGTGTGTGTCAGTCAGTAGTCTGTGTATGTGTGTGTCAGTCAGTAGTCTGTGTATGTGTGTGTCAGTTAGTAGTCTGTGTATGTTTGTGTACGTCAGTAGTCTGTGTATGTGTGTGTACGTCAGTAGTCTGTGTATGTGTGTGTACGTCAGTAGTCTGTGTATGTGTGTCAGTCAGTAGTCTGTGTATGTGTGTGTCAGTCAGTAGTCTGTGTATGTGTGTGTCAGTTAGTAGTCTGTGTATGTGTGTGTACGTCAGTAGTCTGTGTATGTGTGTGTCAGTTAGTAGTCTGTGTATGTGTGTACATCAGTAGTCTGTGTATGTGTGTGTACGTCAGTAGTCTGTGTATGTGTGTGTACGTCAGTAGTCTGTGTATGTGTGTGTCAGTCAGTAGTCTGTGTATGTGTGTGTCAGTCAGTAGTCTGTGTATGTGTGTGTCAGTCAGTAGTCTGTGTATGTGTGTGTCAGTTAGTAGTCTGTGTATGTGTGTGTACGTCAGTAGTCTGTGTATGTGTGTGTACGTCAGTAGTCTGTGTATGTGTGTGTACGTCAGTAGTCTGTGTATGTGTGTCAGTCAGTAGTCTGTGTATGTGTGTGTCAGTCAGTAGTCTGTGTATGTGTGTGTCAGTTAGTAGTCTGTGTATGTGTGTGTACGTCAGTAGTCTGTGTATGTGTGTGTATGTCAGTAGTCTGTGTATGTGTGTCAGTCAGTAGTCTGTGTATGTGTGTGTCAGTTAGTAGTCTGTGTATGTGTGTGTCAGTCAGTAGTATGTGTATGTGTGTGTACGTCAGTAGTCTGTGTATGTGTGTGTCAGTCAGTAGTGTGTGTATGTGTGTGTACGTCAGTAGTCTGTGTATGTGTGTGTACGTCAGTAGTCTGTGTATGTGTGTGTCAGTCAGTAGTCTGTGTATGTGTGTGTACGTCAGTAGTCTGTGTATGTGTGTGTCAGTCAGTAGTATGTGTATGTGTGTACGTCAGTAGTCTGTGTATGTGTGTGTCAGTCAGTAGTCTGTGTATGTGTGTGTCAGTCAGTAGTCTGTGTATGTGTGTGTCAGTTAGTAGTCTGTGTATGTGTGTGTACGTCAGTTGTCTGTGTATGTGTGTGTACGTCAGTAGTCTGTGTATGTGTGTCAGTCAGTAGTCTGTGTATGTGTGTGTCAGTTAGTAGTCTGTGTATGTGTGTACATCAGTAGTCTGTGTATGTGTGTGTACGTCAGTAGTCTGTGTATGTGTGTGTCAGTCAGTAGTCTGTGTATGTGTGTGTCAGTCAGTAGTCTGTGTATGTGTGTGTCAGTTAGTAGTCTGTGTATGTGTGTGTACGTCAGTAGTCTGTGTATGTGTGTGTACGTCAGTAGTCTGTGTATGTGTGTGTACGTCAGTAGTCTGTGTATGTGTGTCAGTCAGTAGTCTGTGTATGTGTGTGTCAGTCAGTAGTCTGTGTATGTGTGTGTCAGTTAGTAGTCTGTGTATGTGTGTGTACGTCAGTAGTCTGTGTATGTGTGTGTACGTCAGTAGTCTGTGTATGTGTGTCAGTCAGTAATCTGTGTATGTGTGTGTCAGTTAGTAGTCTGTGTATGTGTGTACATCAGTAGTCTGTGTATGTGTGTGTACGTCAGTAGTCTGTGTATGTGTGTGTCAGTCAGTAGTCTGTGTATGTGTGTGTCAGTCAGTAGTCTGTGTATGTGTGTGTCAGTCAGTAGTCTGTGTATGTGTGTGTCAGTCAGTAGTCTGTGTATGTGTGTGTGTCAGTCAGTAGTCTGTGTATGTGTGTATGTCAGTAATCTGTGTTTGTGTGTGTACGTCAGTAGTCTGTGTATGTGTAAGTCAGTCAGTAGTATGTGTATGTGTGTGTCAGTCAGTAGTCTTTGTATGTGTGTGTCAGTTAGTAGTCTGTGTATGTGTGTATGTCAGTAGTCTGTGTATGTGTGTGTCAGTCAGTAGTCTGTGTATGTGCTTGTCAGTCAGTAGTATGTGTATGTGTGTGTCAGTCAGTAGTCTGTGTATGTGTGTGTACGTCAGTAGTCTGTGTATGTGTGTGTCAGTCAGTAGTATGTGTATGTGTGTGTACGTCAGTAGTCTGTGTATGTGTGTGTCAGTCAGTCGTCTGTGTATGTGTGTGTCAGTCAGTAGTCTGTGTATGTGTGTGTCAGTTAGTAGTCTATGTATGTGTGTGTCAGTTAGTAGTCTGTGTATGTGTGTGTCAGTCAGTAGTGTGTGTATGTGTGTGTACGTCAGTAGTCTGTGTATGTGTGTGTACGTCAGTAGTCTGTGTATGTGTGTGTCAGTCAGTAGTCTGTGTATGTGTGTGTCAGTCAGTAGTCTGTGTATGTGTGTGTCAGTTAGTAGTCTGTGTATGTGTGTGTACGTCAGTAGTCTGTGTATGTGTGTGTACGTCAGTAGTCTGTGTATGTGTGTGTACGTCAGTAGTCTGTGTATGTGTGTGTCAGTCAGTAGTCTGTGTATGTGTGTGTCAGTCAGTAGTCTGTGTATGTGTGTGTCAGTCAGTAGTCTGTGTATGTGTGTGTCAGTTAGTAGTCTGTGTATGTGTGTGTACGTCAGTAGTCTGTGTATGTGTGTGTACGTCAGTAGTCTGTGTATGTGTGTGTACGTCAGTAGTCTGTGTATGTGTGTCAGTCAGTAGTCTGTGTATGTGTGTGTCAGTTAGTAGTCTGTGTATGTGTGTACATCAGTAGTCTGTGTATGTGTGTACGTCAGTAGTCTGTGTATGTGTGTGTACGTCAGTAGTCTGTGTATGTGTGTGTCAGTCAGTAGTCTGTGTATGTGTGTGTCAGTCAGTAGTCTGTGTATGTGTGTGTCAGTCAGTAGTCTGTGTATGTGTGTGTACGTCAGTAGTCTGTGTATGTGTGTGTACGTCAGTAGTCTGTGTATGTGTGTGTACGTCAGTAGTCTGTGTATTTGTGTGTACGTCAGTAGTCTGTGTATGTGTCTCACAGTCAGTAGTCTGTGTATGTGTGTGTCAGTTAGTAGTCTATGTATGTGTGTATGTCAGTAGTCTGTGTATGTGTGTACAGCAGTAGTCTGTGTATGTGTGTGTACGTCAGTAGTCTGTGTATGTGTGTGTACGTCATTAGTGTGTGTATGTGTGTGTATGTCAGTAGTCTGTGTATGTGTGTGTCAGTCAGTAGTCTGTGTATGTGTGTGTCAGTCAGTAGTCTGTGCATGTGTGTGTCAGTCAGTAGTATGTGTATGTGTGTGTACGTCAGTAGTCTGTGTATGTGTGTGTCAGTCAGTAGTCTGTGTATGTGTGTGTCAGTCAGTAGTCTGTGTATGTGTGTGTCAGTCAGTAGTCTGTGTATGTGTGTGTCAGTTAGTAGTCTGTGTATGTTTGTGTACGTCAGTAGTCTGTGTATGTGTGTGTACGTCAGTAGTCTGTGTATGTGTGTGTACGTCAGTAGTCTGTGTATGTGTGTCAGTCAGTAGTCTGTGTATGTGTGTGTCAGTCAGTAGTCTGTGTATGTGTGTGTCAGTTAGTAGTCTGTGTATGTGTGTGTACGTCAGTAGTCTGTGTATGTGTGTGTCAGTTAGTAGTCTGTGTATGTGTGTACATCAGTAGTCTGTGTATGTGTGTGTACGTCAGTAGTCTGTGTATGTGTGTGTACGTCAGTAGTCTGTGTATGTGTGTGTCAGTCAGTAGTCTGTGTATGTGTGTGTCAGTCAGTAGTCTGTGTATGTGTGTGTCAGTCAGTAGTCTGTGTATGTGTGTGTCAGTCAGTAGTCTGTGTATGTGTGTGTACGTCAGTAGTCTGTGTATGTGTGTGTACGTCAGTAGTCTGTGTATGTGTGTGTACGTCAGTAGTCTGTGTATGTGTGTCAGTCAGTAGTCTGTGTATGTGTGTGTCAGTCAGTAGTCTGTGTATGTGTGTGTCAGTTAGTAGTCTGTGTATGTGTGTGTACGTCAGTAGTCTGTGTATGTGTGTGTATGTCAGTAGTCTGTGTATGTGTGTCAGTCAGTAGTCTGTGTATGTGTGTGTCAGTTAGTAGTCTGTGTATGTGTGTGTCAGTCAGTAGTATGTGTATGTGTGTGTACGTCAGTAGTCTGTGTATGTGTGTGTCAGTCAGTAGTGTGTGTATGTGTGTGTACGTCAGTAGTCTGTGTATGTGTGTGTACGTCAGTAGTCTGTGTATGTGTGTGTCAGTCAGTAGTCTGTGTATGTGTGTGTACGTCAGTAGTCTGTGTATGTGTGTGTCAGTCAGTAGTATGTGTATGTGTGTACGTCAGTAGTCTGTGTATGTGTGTGTCAGTCAGTAGTCTGTGTATGTGTGTGTCAGTCAGTAGTCTGTGTATGTGTGTGTCAGTTAGTAGTCTGTGTATGTGTGTGTACGTCAGTTGTCTGTGTATGTGTGTGTACGTCAGTAGTCTGTGTATGTGTGTCAGTCAGTAGTCTGTGTATGTGTGTGTCAGTTAGTAGTCTGTGTATGTGTGTACATCAGTAGTCTGTGTATGTGTGTGTACGTCAGTAGTCTGTGTATGTGTGTGTCAGTCAGTAGTCTGTGTATGTGTGTGTCAGTCAGTAGTCTGTGTATGTGTGTGTCAGTTAGTAGTCTGTGTATGTGTGTGTACGTCAGTAGTCTGTGTATGTGTGTGTACGTCAGTAGTCTGTGTATGTGTGTGTACGTCAGTAGTCTGTGTATGTGTGTCAGTCAGTAGTCTGTGTATGTGTGTGTCAGTCAGTAGTCTGTGTATGTGTGTGTCAGTTAGTAGTCTGTGTATGTGTGTGTACGTCAGTAGTCTGTGTATGTGTGTGTACGTCAGTAGTCTGTGTATGTGTGTCAGTCAGTAATCTGTGTATGTGTGTGTCAGTTAGTAGTCTGTGTATGTGTGTACATCAGTAGTCTGTGTATGTGTGTGTACGTCAGTAGTCTGTGTATGTGTGTGTCAGTCAGTAGTCTGTGTATGTGTGTGTCAGTCAGTAGTCTGTGTATGTGTGTGTCAGTCAGTAGTCTGTGTATGTGTGTGTCAGTCAGTAGTCTGTGTATGTGTGTGTGTCAGTCAGTAGTCTGTGTATGTGTGTATGTCAGTAATCTGTGTTTGTGTGTGTACGTCAGTAGTCTGTGTATGTGTGAGTCAGTCAGTAGTATGTGTATGTGTGTGTCAGTCAGTAGTCTTTGTATGTGTGTGTCAGTTAGTAGTCTGTGTATGTGTGTATGTCAGTAGTCTGTGTATGTGTGTGTCAGTCAGTAGTCTGTGTATGTGCTTGTCAGTCAGTAGTATGTGTATGTGTGTGTCAGTCAGTAGTCTGTGTATGTGTGTGTACGTCAGTAGTCTGTGTATGTGTGTGTCAGTCAGTAGTATGTGTATGTGTGTGTACGTCAGTAGTCTGTGTATGTGTGTGTCAGTCAGTCGTCTGTGTATGTGTGTGTCAGTCAGTAGTCTGTGTATGTGTGTGTCAGTTAGTAGTCTATGTATGTGTGTGTCAGTTAGTAGTCTGTGTATGTGTGTGTCAGTCAGTAGTGTGTGTATGTGTGTGTACGTCAGTAGTCTGTGTATGTGTGTGTACGTCAGTAGTCTGTGTATGTGTGTGTCAGTCAGTAGTCTGTGTATGTGTGTGTCAGTCAGTAGTCTGTGTATGTGTGTGTCAGTTAGTAGTCTGTGTATGTGTGTGTACGTCAGTAGTCTGTGTATGTGTGTGTACGTCAGTAGTCTGTGTATGTGTGTGTACGTCAGTAGTCTGTGTATGTGTGTGTCAGTCAGTAGTCTGTGTATGTGTGTGTCAGTCAGTAGTCTGTGTATGTGTGTGTCAGTCAGTAGTCTGTGTATGTGTGTGTCAGTTAGTAGTCTGTGTATGTGTGTGTACGTCAGTAGTCTGTGTATGTGTGTGTACGTCAGTAGTCTGTGTATGTGTGTGTACGTCAGTAGTCTGTGTATGTGTGTCAGTCAGTAGTCTGTGTATGTGTGTGTCAGTTAGTAGTCTGTGTATGTGTGTACATCAGTAGTCTGTGTATGTGTGTACGTCAGTAGTCTGTGTATGTGTGTGTACGTCAGTAGTCTGTGTATGTGTGTGTCAGTCAGTAGTCTGTGTATGTGTGTGTCAGTCAGTAGTCTGTGTATGTGTGTGTACGTCAGTAGTCTGTGTATGTGTGTGTACGTCAGTAGTCTGTGTATGTGTCTGTCAGTCAGTAGTCTGTGTATGTGTGTGTCAGTTAGTAGTCTATGTATGTGTGTATGTCAGTAGTCTGTGTATGTGTGTACGTCAGTAGTCTGTGTATGTGTGTGTACGTCAGTAGTCTGTGTATGTGTGTGTCAGTCAGTAGTCTGTGTATGTGTGTGTCATTCAGTAGTCTGTGTATGTGATTGTCAGTCAGTAGTCTGTGTATGTGTGTGTACGTCAGTAGTCTGTGTATGTGTGTGTAAGTCAGTAGTCTGTGTATGTGTGTCAGTCAGTAGTATGTGTATGTGTGTTTACGTCAGTAGTCTGTGTATGTGTGTGTCAGTCAGTAGTCTGTGTATGTGTGTGTACGTCAGTAGTCTGTGTATGTGTGTCAGTCAGTAATCTGTGTATGTGTGTGTCAGTTAGTAGTCTGTGTATGTGTGTACATCAGTAGTCTGTGTATGTGTGTGTACGTCAGTAGTCTGTGTATGTGTGTGTCAGTCAGTAGTCTGTGTATGTGTGTGTCAGTCAGTAGTCTGTGTATGTGTGTGTGTCAGTCAGTAGTCTGTGTATGTGTGTGTCAGTTAGTAGTCTGTGTATGTGTGTGTACGTCAGTAGTCTGTGTATGTGTGTGTACGTCAGTAGTCTGTGTATGTGTGTCAGTCAGTAATCTGTGTATGTGTGTGTCATTTAGTAGTCTGTGTATGTGTGTACATCAGTAGTCTGTGTATGTGTGTGTACGTCAGTAGTCTGTGTATGTGTGTGTCAGTCAGTAGTCTGTGTGTGTGTGTGTCAGTCAGTAGTCTGTGTATGTGTGTGTCATTTAGTAGTCTGTGTATGTGTGTACATCAGTAGTCTGTGTATGTGTGTGTACGTCAGTAGTCTGTGTATGTGTGTGTCAGTCAGTAGTCTGTGTATGTGTGTGTCAGTCAGTAGTCTGTGTATGTGTGTGTCAGTCAGTAGTCTGTGTATGTGTGTGTCAGTCAGTAGTCTGTGTATGTGTGTGTGTCAGTCAGTAGTCTGTGTATGTGTGTATGTCAGTAATCTGTGTTTGTGTGTGTACGTCAGTAGTCTGTGTATGTGTAAGTCAGTCAGTAGTATGTGTATGTGTGTGTCAGTCAGTAGTCTTTGTATGTGTGTGTCAGTTAGTAGTCTGTGTATGTGTGTATGTCAGTAGTCTGTGTATGTGTGTGTCAGTCAGTAGTCTGTGTATGTGCTTGTCAGTCAGTAGTATGTGTATGTGTGTGTCAGTCAGTAGTCTGTGTATGTGTGTGTACGTCAGTAGTCTGTGTATGTGTGTGTCAGTCAGTAGTATGTGTATGTGTGTGTACGTCAGTAGTCTGTGTATGTGTGTGTCAGTCAGTCGTCTGTGTATGTGTGTGTCAGTCAGTAGTCTGTGTATGTGTGTGTCAGTTAGTAGTCTATGTATGTGTGTGTCAGTTAGTAGTCTGTGTATGTGTGTGTCAGTCAGTAGTGTGTGTATGTGTGTGTACGTCAGTAGTCTGTGTATGTGTGTGTACGTCAGTAGTCTGTGTATGTGTGTGTCAGTCAGTAGTCTGTGTATGTGTGTGTCAGTCAGTAGTCTGTGTATGTGTGTGTCAGTTAGTAGTCTGTGTATGTGTGTGTACGTCAGTAGTCTGTGTATGTGTGTGTACGTCAGTAGTCTGTGTATGTGTGTGTACGTCAGTAGTCTGTGTATGTGTGTGTCAGTCAGTAGTCTGTGTATGTGTGTGTCAGTCAGTAGTCTGTGTATGTGTGTGTCAGTCAGTAGTCTGTGTATGTGTGTGTCAGTTAGTAGTCTGTGTATGTGTGTGTACGTCAGTAGTCTGTGTATGTGTGTGTACGTCAGTAGTCTGTGTATGTGTGTGTACGTCAGTAGTCTGTGTATGTGTGTCAGTCAGTAGTCTGTGTATGTGTGTGTCAGTTAGTAGTCTGTGTATGTGTGTACATCAGTAGTCTGTGTATGTGTGTACGTCAGTAGTCTGTGTATGTGTGTGTACGTCAGTAGTCTGTGTATGTGTGTGTCAGTCAGTAGTCTGTGTATGTGTGTGTCAGTCAGTAGTCTGTGTATGTGTGTGTCAGTCAGTAGTCTGTGTATGTGTGTGTACGTCAGTAGTCTGTGTATGTGTGTGTACGTCAGTAGTCTGTGTATTTGTGTGTACGTCAGTAGTCTGTGTATGTGTCTCACAGTCAGTAGTCTGTGTATGTGTGTGTCAGTTAGTAGTCTATGTATGTGTGTATGTCAGTAGTCTGTGTATGTGTGTACAGCAGTAGTCTGTGTATGTGTGTGTACGTCAGTAGTCTGTGTATGTGTGTGTACGTCATTAGTGTGTGTATGTGTGTGTATGTCAGTAGTCTGTGTATGTGTGTGTCAGTCAGTAGTCTGTGTATGTGTGTGTCAGTCAGTAGTCTGTGTATGTGTGTGTCAGTCAGTAGTCTGTGTATGTGTGTGTCAGTTAGTAGTCTGTGTATGTTTGTGTACGTCAGTAGTCTGTGTATGTGTGTGTACGTCAGTAGTCTGTGTATGTGTGTGTACGTCAGTAGTCTGTGTATGTGTGTCAGTCAGTAGTCTGTGTATGTGTGTGTCAGTCAGTAGTCTGTGTATGTGTGTGTCAGTTAGTAGTCTGTGTATGTGTGTGTACGTCAGTAGTCTGTGTATGTGTGTGTACGTCAGTAGTCTGTGTATGTGTGTGTACGTCAGTAGTCTGTGTATGTGTGTCAGTCAGTAGTCTGTGTATGTGTGTGTCAGTCAGTAGTCTGTGTATGTGTGTGTCAGTTAGTAGTCTGTGTATGTGTGTGTACGTCAGTAGTCTGTGTATGTGTGTGTCAGTTAGTAGTCTGTGTATGTGTGTACATCAGTAGTCTGTGTATGTGTGTGTACGTCAGTAGTCTGTGTATGTGTGTGTACGTCAGTAGTCTGTGTATGTGTGTGTCAGTCAGTAGTCTGTGTATGTGTGTGTCAGTCAGTAGTCTGTGTATGTGTGTGTCAGTCAGTAGTCTGTGTATGTGTGTGTCAGTTAGTAGTCTGTGTATGTGTGTGTACGTCAGTAGTCTGTGTATGTGTGTGTACGTCAGTAGTCTGTGTATGTGTGTGTACGTCAGTAGTCTGTGTATGTGTGTCAGTCAGTAGTCTGTGTATGTGTGTGTCAGTCAGTAGTCTGTGTATGTGTGTGTCAGTTAGTAGTCTGTGTATGTGTGTGTACGTCAGTAGTCTGTGTATGTGTGTGTATGTCAGTAGTCTGTGTATGTGTGTCAGTCAGTAGTCTGTGTATGTGTGTGTCAGTTAGTAGTCTGTGTATGTGTGTGTCAGTCAGTAGTATGTGTATGTGTGTGTACGTCAGTAGTCTGTGTATGTGTGTGTCAGTCAGTAGTGTGTGTATGTGTGTGTACGTCAGTAGTCTGTGTATGTGTGTGTACGTCAGTAGTCTGTGTATGTGTGTGTCAGTCAGTAGTCTGTGTATGTGTGTGTACGTCAGTAGTCTGTGTATGTGTGTGTCAGTCAGTAGTCTGTGTATGTGTGTACGTCAGTAGTCTGTGTATGTGTGTGTCAGTCAGTAGTCTGTGTATGTGTGTGTCAGTCAGTAGTCTGTGTATGTGTGTGTCAGTTAGTAGTCTGTGTATGTGTGTGTACGTCAGTTGTCTGTGTATGTGTGTGTACGTCAGTAGTCTGTGTATGTGTGTCAGTCAGTAGTCTGTGTATGTGTGTGTCAGTTAGTAGTCTGTGTATGTGTGTACATCAGTAGTCTGTGTATGTGTGTGTACGTCAGTAGTCTGTGTATGTGTGTGTCAGTCAGTAGTCTGTGTATGTGTGTGTCAGTCAGTAGTCTGTGTATGTGTGTGTCAGTTAGTAGTCTGTGTATGTGTGTGTACGTCAGTAGTCTGTGTATGTGTGTGTACGTCAGTAGTCTGTGTATGTGTGTGTACGTCAGTAGTCTGTGTATGTGTGTCAGTCAGTAGTCTGTGTATGTGTGTGTCAGTCAGTAGTCTGTGTATGTGTGTGTCAGTTAGTAGTCTGTGTATGTGTGTGTACGTCAGTAGTCTGTGTATGTGTGTGTACGTCAGTAGTCTGTGTATGTGTGTCAGTCAGTAATCTGTGTATGTGTGTGTCAGTTAGTAGTCTGTGTATGTGTGTACATCAGTAGTCTGTGTATGTGTGTGTACGTCAGTAGTCTGTGTATGTGTGTGTCAGTCAGTAGTCTGTGTATGTGTGTGTCAGTCAGTAGTCTGTGTATGTGTGTGTCAGTCAGTAGTCTGTGTATGTGTGTGTCAGTCAGTAGTCTGTGTATGTGTGTGTGTCAGTCAGTAGTCTGTGTATGTGTGTATGTCAGTAATCTGTGTTTGTGTGTGTACGTCAGTAGTCTGTGTATGTGTAAGTCAGTCAGTAGTATGTGTATGTGTGTGTCAGTCAGTAGTCTTTGTATGTGTGTGTCAGTTAGTAGTCTGTGTATGTGTGTATGTCAGTAGTCTGTGTATGTGTGTGTCAGTCAGTAGTCTGTGTATGTGCTTGTCAGTCAGTAGTATGTGTATGTGTGTGTCAGTCAGTAGTCTGTGTATGTGTGTGTACGTCAGTAGTCTGTGTATGTGTGTGTCAGTCAGTAGTATGTGTATGTGTGTGTACGTCAGTAGTCTGTGTATGTGTGTGTCAGTCAGTCGTCTGTGTATGTGTGTGTCAGTCAGTAGTCTGTGTATGTGTGTGTCAGTTAGTAGTCTATGTATGTGTGTGTCAGTTAGTAGTCTGTGTATGTGTGTGTCAGTCAGTAGTGTGTGTATGTGTGTGTACGTCAGTAGTCTGTGTATGTGTGTGTACGTCAGTAGTCTGTGTATGTGTGTGTCAGTCAGTAGTCTGTGTATGTGTGTGTCAGTCAGTAGTCTGTGTATGTGTGTGTCAGTTAGTAGTCTGTGTATGTGTGTGTACGTCAGTAGTCTGTGTATGTGTGTGTACGTCAGTAGTCTGTGTATGTGTGTGTACGTCAGTAGTCTGTGTATGTGTGTGTCAGTCAGTAGTCTGTGTATGTGTGTGTCAGTCAGTAGTCTGTGTATGTGTGTGTCAGTCAGTAGTCTGTGTATGTGTGTGTCAGTTAGTAGTCTGTGTATGTGTGTGTACGTCAGTAGTCTGTGTATGTGTGTGTACGTCAGTAGTCTGTGTATGTGTGTGTACGTCAGTAGTCTGTGTATGTGTGTCAGTCAGTAGTCTGTGTATGTGTGTGTCAGTTAGTAGTCTGTGTATGTGTGTACATCAGTAGTCTGTGTATGTGTGTACGTCAGTAGTCTGTGTATGTGTGTGTACGTCAGTAGTCTGTGTATGTGTGTGTCAGTCAGTAGTCTGTGTATGTGTGTGTCAGTCAGTAGTCTGTGTATGTGTGTGTCAGTCAGTAGTCTGTGTATGTGTGTGTACGTCAGTAGTCTGTGTATGTGTGTGTACGTCAGTAGTCTGTGTATGTGTGTGTACGTCAGTAGTCTGTGTATTTGTGTGTACGTCAGTAGTCTGTGTATGTGTCTCACAGTCAGTAGTCTGTGTATGTGTGTGTCAGTTAGTAGTCTATGTATGTGTGTATGTCAGTAGTCTGTGTATGTGTGTACAGCAGTAGTCTGTGTATGTGTGTGTACGTCAGTAGTCTGTGTATGTGTGTGTACGTCATTAGTGTGTGTATGTGTGTGTATGTCAGTAGTCTGTGTATGTGTGTGTCAGTCAGTAGTCTGTGTATGTGTGTGTCAGTCAGTAGTCTGTGCATGTGTGTGTCAGTCAGTAGTATGTGTATGTGTGTGTACGTCAGTAGTCTGTGTATGTGTGTGTCAGTTAGTAGTCTGTGTATGTGTGTGTCAGTCAGTAGTATGTGTATGTGTGTGTACGTCAGTAGTCTGTGTATGTGTGTGTCAGTCAGTAGTGTGTGTATGTGTGTGTACGTCAGTAGTCTGTGTATGTGTGTGTACGTCAGTAGTCTGTGTATGTGTGTGTCAGTCAGTAGTCTGTGTATGTGTGTGTACGTCAGTAGTCTGTGTATGTGTGTGTCAGTCAGTAGTATGTGTATGTGTGTACGTCAGTAGTCTGTGTATGTGTGTGTCAGTCAGTAGTCTGTGTATGTGTGTGTCAGTCAGTAGTCTGTGTATGTGTGTGTCAGTTAGTAGTCTGTGTATGTGTGTGTACGTCAGTTGTCTGTGTATGTGTGTGTACGTCAGTAGTCTGTGTATGTGTGTCAGTCAGTAGTCTGTGTATGTGTGTGTCAGTTAGTAGTCTGTGTATGTGTGTACATCAGTAGTCTGTGTATGTGTGTGTACGTCAGTAGTCTGTGTATGTGTGTGTCAGTCAGTAGTCTGTGTATGTGTGTGTCAGTCAGTAGTCTGTGTATGTGTGTGTCAGTTAGTAGTCTGTGTATGTGTGTGTACGTCAGTAGTCTGTGTATGTGTGTGTACGTCAGTAGTCTGTGTATGTGTGTGTACGTCAGTAGTCTGTGTATGTGTGTCAGTCAGTAGTCTGTGTATGTGTGTGTCAGTCAGTAGTCTGTGTATGTGTGTGTCAGTTAGTAGTCTGTGTATGTGTGTGTACGTCAGTAGTCTGTGTATGTGTGTGTACGTCAGTAGTCTGTGTATGTGTGTCAGTCAGTAATCTGTGTATGTGTGTGTCAGTTAGTAGTCTGTGTATGTGTGTACATCAGTAGTCTGTGTATGTGTGTGTACGTCAGTAGTCTGTGTATGTGTGTGTCAGTCAGTAGTCTGTGTATGTGTGTGTCAGTCAGTAGTCTGTGTATGTGTGTGTCAGTCAGTAGTCTGTGTATGTGTGTGTCAGTCAGTAGTCTGTGTATGTGTGTGTGTCAGTCAGTAGTCTGTGTATGTGTGTATGTCAGTAATCTGTGTTTGTGTGTGTACGTCAGTAGTCTGTGTATGTGTAAGTCAGTCAGTAGTATGTGTATGTGTGTGTCAGTCAGTAGTCTTTGTATGTGTGTGTCAGTTAGTAGTCTGTGTATGTGTGTATGTCAGTAGTCTGTGTATGTGTGTGTCAGTCAGTAGTCTGTGTATGTGCTTGTCAGTCAGTAGTATGTGTATGTGTGTGTCAGTCAGTAGTCTGTGTATGTGTGTGTACGTCAGTAGTCTGTGTATGTGTGTGTCAGTCAGTAGTATGTGTATGTGTGTGTACGTCAGTAGTCTGTGTATGTGTGTGTCAGTCAGTCGTCTGTGTATGTGTGTGTCAGTCAGTAGTCTGTGTATGTGTGTGTCAGTTAGTAGTCTATGTATGTGTGTGTCAGTTAGTAGTCTGTGTATGTGTGTGTCAGTCAGTAGTGTGTGTATGTGTGTGTACGTCAGTAGTCTGTGTATGTGTGTGTACGTCAGTAGTCTGTGTATGTGTGTGTCAGTCAGTAGTCTGTGTATGTGTGTGTCAGTCAGTAGTCTGTGTATGTGTGTGTCAGTTAGTAGTCTGTGTATGTGTGTGTACGTCAGTAGTCTGTGTATGTGTGTGTACGTCAGTAGTCTGTGTATGTGTGTGTACGTCAGTAGTCTGTGTATGTGTGTGTCAGTCAGTAGTCTGTGTATGTGTGTGTCAGTCAGTAGTCTGTGTATGTGTGTGTCAGTCAGTAGTCTGTGTATGTGTGTGTCAGTTAGTAGTCTGTGTATGTGTGTGTACGTCAGTAGTCTGTGTATGTGTGTGTACGTCAGTAGTCTGTGTATGTGTGTGTACGTCAGTAGTCTGTGTATGTGTGTCAGTCAGTAGTCTGTGTATGTGTGTGTCAGTTAGTAGTCTGTGTATGTGTGTACATCAGTAGTCTGTGTATGTGTGTACGTCAGTAGTCTGTGTATGTGTGTGTACGTCAGTAGTCTGTGTATGTGTGTGTCAGTCAGTAGTCTGTGTATGTGTGTGTCAGTCAGTAGTCTGTGTATGTGTGTGTCAGTCAGTAGTCTGTGTATGTGTGTGTACGTCAGTAGTCTGTGTATGTGTGTGTACGTCAGTAGTCTGTGTATGTGTGTGTACGTCAGTAGTCTGTGTATTTGTGTGTACGTCAGTAGTCTGTGTATGTGTCTCACAGTCAGTAGTCTGTGTATGTGTGTGTCAGTTAGTAGTCTATGTATGTGTGTATGTCAGTAGTCTGTGTATGTGTGTACAGCAGTAGTCTGTGTATGTGTGTGTACGTCAGTAGTCTGTGTATGTGTGTGTACGTCATTAGTGTGTGTATGTGTGTGTATGTCAGTAGTCTGTGTATGTGTGTGTCAGTCAGTAGTCTGTGTATGTGTGTGTCAGTCAGTAGTCTGTGCATGTGTGTGTCAGTCAGTAGTATGTGTATGTGTGTGTACGTCAGTAGTCTGTGTATGTGTGTGTCAGTCAGTAGTCTGTGTATGTGTGTGTCAGTCAGTAGTCTGTGTATGTGTGTGTCAGTCAGTAGTCTGTGTATGTGTGTGTCAGTTAGTAGTCTGTGTATGTTTGTGTACGTCAGTAGTCTGTGTATGTGTGTGTACGTCAGTAGTCTGTGTATGTGTGTGTACGTCAGTAGTCTGTGTATGTGTGTCAGTCAGTAGTCTGTGTATGTGTGTGTCAGTCAGTAGTCTGTGTATGTGTGTGTCAGTTAGTAGTCTGTGTATGTGTGTGTACGTCAGTAGTCTGTGTATGTGTGTGTCAGTTAGTAGTCTGTGTATGTGTGTACATCAGTAGTCTGTGTATGTGTGTGTACGTCAGTAGTCTGTGTATGTGTGTGTACGTCAGTAGTCTGTGTATGTGTGTGTCAGTCAGTAGTCTGTGTATGTGTGTGTCAGTCAGTAGTCTGTGTATGTGTGTGTCAGTCAGTAGTCTGTGTATGTGTGTGTCAGTTAGTAGTCTGTGTATGTGTGTGTACGTCAGTAGTCTGTGTATGTGTGTGTACGTCAGTAGTCTGTGTATGTGTGTGTACGTCAGTAGTCTGTGTATGTGTGTCAGTCAGTAGTCTGTGTATGTGTGTGTCAGTCAGTAGTCTGTGTATGTGTGTGTCAGTTAGTAGTCTGTGTATGTGTGTGTACGTCAGTAGTCTGTGTATGTGTGTGTATGTCAGTAGTCTGTGTATGTGTGTCAGTCAGTAGTCTGTGTATGTGTGTGTCAGTTAGTAGTCTGTGTATGTGTGTGTCAGTCAGTAGTATGTGTATGTGTGTGTACGTCAGTAGTCTGTGTATGTGTGTGTCAGTCAGTAGTGTGTGTATGTGTGTGTACGTCAGTAGTCTGTGTATGTGTGTGTACGTCAGTAGTCTGTGTATGTGTGTGTCAGTCAGTAGTCTGTGTATGTGTGTGTACGTCAGTAGTCTGTGTATGTGTGTGTCAGTCAGTAGTATGTGTATGTGTGTACGTCAGTAGTCTGTGTATGTGTGTGTCAGTCAGTAGTCTGTGTATGTGTGTGTCAGTCAGTAGTCTGTGTATGTGTGTGTCAGTTAGTAGTCTGTGTATGTGTGTGTACGTCAGTTGTCTGTGTATGTGTGTGTACGTCAGTAGTCTGTGTATGTGTGTCAGTCAGTAGTCTGTGTATGTGTGTGTCAGTTAGTAGTCTGTGTATGTGTGTACATCAGTAGTCTGTGTATGTGTGTGTACGTCAGTAGTCTGTGTATGTGTGTGTCAGTCAGTAGTCTGTGTATGTGTGTGTCAGTCAGTAGTCTGTGTATGTGTGTGTCAGTTAGTAGTCTGTGTATGTGTGTGTACGTCAGTAGTCTGTGTATGTGTGTGTACGTCAGTAGTCTGTGTATGTGTGTGTACGTCAGTAGTCTGTGTATGTGTGTCAGTCAGTAGTCTGTGTATGTGTGTGTCAGTCAGTAGTCTGTGTATGTGTGTGTCAGTTAGTAGTCTGTGTATGTGTGTGTACGTCAGTAGTCTGTGTATGTGTGTGTACGTCAGTAGTCTGTGTATGTGTGTCAGTCAGTAATCTGTGTATGTGTGTGTCAGTTAGTAGTCTGTGTATGTGTGTACATCAGTAGTCTGTGTATGTGTGTGTACGTCAGTAGTCTGTGTATGTGTGTGTCAGTCAGTAGTCTGTGTATGTGTGTGTCAGTCAGTAGTCTGTGTATGTGTGTGTCAGTCAGTAGTCTGTGTATGTGTGTGTCAGTCAGTAGTCTGTGTATGTGTGTGTGTCAGTCAGTAGTCTGTGTATGTGTGTATGTCAGTAATCTGTGTTTGTGTGTGTACGTCAGTAGTCTGTGTATGTGTGAGTCAGTCAGTAGTATGTGTATGTGTGTGTCAGTCAGTAGTCTTTGTATGTGTGTGTCAGTTAGTAGTCTGTGTATGTGTGTATGTCAGTAGTCTGTGTATGTGTGTGTCAGTCAGTAGTCTGTGTATGTGCTTGTCAGTCAGTAGTATGTGTATGTGTGTGTCAGTCAGTAGTCTGTGTATGTGTGTGTACGTCAGTAGTCTGTGTATGTGTGTGTCAGTCAGTAGTATGTGTATGTGTGTGTACGTCAGTAGTCTGTGTATGTGTGTGTCAGTCAGTCGTCTGTGTATGTGTGTGTCAGTCAGTAGTCTGTGTATGTGTGTGTCAGTTAGTAGTCTATGTATGTGTGTGTCAGTTAGTAGTCTGTGTATGTGTGTGTCAGTCAGTAGTGTGTGTATGTGTGTGTACGTCAGTAGTCTGTGTATGTGTGTGTACGTCAGTAGTCTGTGTATGTGTGTGTCAGTCAGTAGTCTGTGTATGTGTGTGTCAGTCAGTAGTCTGTGTATGTGTGTGTCAGTTAGTAGTCTGTGTATGTGTGTGTACGTCAGTAGTCTGTGTATGTGTGTGTACGTCAGTAGTCTGTGTATGTGTGTGTACGTCAGTAGTCTGTGTATGTGTGTGTCAGTCAGTAGTCTGTGTATGTGTGTGTCAGTCAGTAGTCTGTGTATGTGTGTGTCAGTCAGTAGTCTGTGTATGTGTGTGTCAGTTAGTAGTCTGTGTATGTGTGTGTACGTCAGTAGTCTGTGTATGTGTGTGTACGTCAGTAGTCTGTGTATGTGTGTGTACGTCAGTAGTCTGTGTATGTGTGTCAGTCAGTAGTCTGTGTATGTGTGTGTCAGTTAGTAGTCTGTGTATGTGTGTACATCAGTAGTCTGTGTATGTGTGTACGTCAGTAGTCTGTGTATGTGTGTGTACGTCAGTAGTCTGTGTATGTGTGTGTCAGTCAGTAGTCTGTGTATGTGTGTGTCAGTCAGTAGTCTGTGTATGTGTGTGTACGTCAGTAGTCTGTGTATGTGTGTGTACGTCAGTAGTCTGTGTATGTGTCTGTCAGTCAGTAGTCTGTGTATGTGTGTGTCAGTTAGTAGTCTATGTATGTGTGTATGTCAGTAGTCTGTGTATGTGTGTACGTCAGTAGTCTGTGTATGTGTGTGTACGTCAGTAGTCTGTGTATGTGTGTGTCAGTCAGTAGTCTGTGTATGTGTGTGTCATTCAGTAGTCTGTGTATGTGATTGTCAGTCAGTAGTCTGTGTATGTGTGTGTACGTCAGTAGTCTGTGTATGTGTGTGTAAGTCAGTAGTCTGTGTATGTGTGTCAGTCAGTAGTATGTGTATGTGTGTTTACATCAGTAGTCTGTGTATGTGTGTGTCAGTCAGTAGTCTGTGTATGTGTGTGTACGTCAGTAGTCTGTGTATGTGTGTCAGTCAGTAATCTGTGTATGTGTGTGTCAGTTAGTAGTCTGTGTATGTGTGTACATCAGTAGTCTGTGTATGTGTGTGTACGTCAGTAGTCTGTGTATGTGTGTGTCAGTCAGTAGTCTGTGTATGTGTGTGTCAGTCAGTAGTCTGTGTATGTGTGTGTGTCAGTCAGTAGTCTGTGTATGTATGTATGTCAGAAGTCTGTGTATGTGTGTACGTCAGTAATCTGTGTTTGTGTGTGTACGTCAGTAGTCTGTGTATGTGTGAGTCAGTCAGTAGTATGTGTATGTGTGTGTCAGTCAGTAGTCTTTGTATGTGTGTGTCAGTTAGTAGTCTGTGTATGTGTGTGTACGTCAGTAGTCTGTGTATGTGTGTCAGTCAGTAGTCTGTGTATGTGTGTGTCAGTCAGTAGTCTGTGTATGTGTGTGTCAGTTAGTAGTCTGTGTATGTGTGTGTACGTCAGTAGTCTGTGTATGTGTGTGTATGTCAGTAGTCTGTGTATGTGTGTCAGTCAGTAGTCTGTGTATGTGTGTGTCAGTTAGTAGTCTGTGTATGTGTGTGTCAGTCAGTAGTATGTGTATGTGTGTGTACGTCAGTAGTCTGTGTATGTGTGTGTCAGTCAGTAGTGTGTGTATGTGTGTGTACGTCAGTAGTCTGTGTATGTGTGTGTACGTCAGTAGTCTGTGTATGTGTGTGTCAGTCAGTAGTCTGTGTATGTGTGTGTACGTCAGTAGTCTGTGTATGTGTGTGTCAGTCAGTAGTATGTGTATGTGTGTACGTCAGTAGTCTGTGTATGTGTGTGTCAGTCAGTAGTCTGTGCATGTGTGTGTCAGTCAGTAGTCTGTGTATGTGTGTGTCAGTTAGTAGTCTGTGTATGTGTGTGTACGTCAGTTGTCTGTGTATGTGTGTGTACGTCAGTAGTCTGTGTATGTGTGTCAGTCAGTAGTCTGTGTATGTGTGTGTCAGTTAGTAGTCTGTGTATGTGTGTACATCAGTAGTCTGTGTATGTGTGTGTACGTCAGTAGTCTGTGTATGTGTGTGTCAGTCAGTAGTCTGTGTATGTGTGTGTCAGTCAGTAGTCTGTGTATGTGTGTGTCAGTTAGTAGTCTGTGTATGTGTGTGTACGTCAGTAGTCTGTGTATGTGTGTGTACGTCAGTAGTCTGTGTATGTGTGTGTACGTCAGTAGTCTGTGTATGTGTGTCAGTCAGTAGTCTGTGTATGTGTGTGTCAGTCAGTAGTCTGTGTATGTGTGTGTCAGTTAGTAGTCTGTGTATGTGTGTGTACGTCAGTAGTCTGTGTATGTGTGTGTACGTCAGTAGTCTGTGTATGTGTGTCAGTCAGTAATCTGTGTATGTGTGTGTCAGTTAGTAGTCTGTGTATGTGTGTGTCAGTCAGTAGTCTGTGTATGTGTGTGTCAGTTAGTAGTCTGTGTATGTGTGTGTACATCAGTAGTCTGTGTATGTGTGTGTACGTCAGTAGTCTGTGTATGTGTGTGTCAGTCAGTAGTCTGTGTATGTGTGTGTCAGTCAGTAGTCTGTGTATGTGTGTGTCAGTCAGTAGTCTGTGTATGTGTGTGTCAGTCAGTAGTCTGTGTATGTGTGTGTGTCAGTCAGTAGTCTGTGTATGTGTGTATGTCAGTAATCTGTGTTTGTGTGTGTACGTCAGTAGTCTGTGTATGTGTGAGTCAGTCAGTAGTATGTGTATGTGTGTGTCAGTCAGTAGTCTTTGTATGTGTGTGTCAGTTAGTAGTCTGTGTATGTGTGTGTATGTCAGTAGTCTGTGTATGTGTGTGTCAGTCAGTGTTCTGTGTATGTGCTTGTCAGTCAGTAGTATGTGTATGTGTGTGTCAGTCAGTAGTCTGTGTATGTGTGTGTACGTCAGTAGTCTGTGTATGTGTGTGTCAGTCAATAGTATGTGTATGTGTGTGTACGTCAGTAGTCTGTGTATGTGTGTGTCAGTCAGTCGTCTGTGTATGTGTGTGTCAGTCAGTAGTCTGTGTATGTGTGTGTCAGTTAGTAGTCTATGTATGTGTGTGTCAGTTAGTAGTCTGTGTATGTGTGTGTCAGTCAGTAGTGTGTGTATGTGTGTGTACGTCAGTAGTCTGTGTATGTGTGTGTACGTCAGTAGTCTGTGTATGTGTGTGTCAGTCAGTAGTCTGTGTATGTGTGTGTCAGTCAGTAGTCTGTGTATGTGTGTGTCAGTTAGTAGTCTGTGTATGTGTGTGTACGTCAGTAGTCTGTGTATGTGTGTGTACGTCAGTAGTCTGTGTATGTGTGTGTACGTCAGTAGTCTGTGTCTGTGTGTGTCAGTCAGTAGTCTGTGTATGTGTGTGTCAGTCAGTAGTCTGTGTATGTGTGTGTCAGTCAGTAGTCTGTGTATGTGTGTGTCAGTTAGTAGTCTGTGTATGTGTGTGTACGTCAGTAGTCTGTGTATGTGTGTGTACGTCAGTAGTCTGTGTATGTGTGTGTACGTCAGTAGTCTGTGTATGTGTGTCAGTCAGTAGTCTGTGTACGTGTGTCAGTTAGTAGTCTGTGTATGTGTGTACATCAGTAGTCTGTGTATGTGTGTACGTCAGTAGTCTGTGTATGTGTGTGTACGTCAGTAGTCTGTGTATGTGTGTGTCAGTCAGTAGTCTGTGTATGTGTGTGTCAGTCAGTAGTCTGTGTATGTGTGTGTACGTCAGTAGTCTGTGTATGTGTGTGTATGTCAGTAGTCTGTGTATGTGTGTCAGTCAGTAGTCTGTGTATGTGTGTGTCAGTTAGTAGTCTGTGTATGTGTGTGTCAGTCAGTAGTATGTGTATGTGTGTGTACGTCAGTAGTCTGTGTATGTGTGTGTCAGTCAGTAGTGTGTGTATGTGTGTGTACGTCAGTAGTCTGTGTATGTGTGTGTACGTCAGTAGTCTGTGTATGTGTGTGTCAGTCAGTAGTCTGTGTATGTGTGTGTACGTCAGTAGTCTGTGTATGTGTGTGTCAGTCAGTAGTATGTGTATGTGTGTACGTCAGTAGTCTGTGTATGTGTGTGTCAGTCAGTAGTCTGTGCATGTGTGTGTCAGTCAGTAGTCTGTGTATGTGTGTGTCAGTTAGTAGTCTGTGTATGTGTGTGTACGTCAGTTGTCTGTGTATGTGTGTGTACGTCAGTAGTCTGTGTATGTGTGTCAGTCAGTAGTCTGTGTATGTGTGTGTCAGTTAGTAGTCTGTGTATGTGTGTACATCAGTAGTCTGTGTATGTGTGTGTACGTCAGTAGTCTGTGTATGTGTGTGTCAGTCAGTAGTCTGTGTATGTGTGTGTCAGTCAGTAGTCTGTGTATGTGTGTGTCAGTTAGTAGTCTGTGTATGTGTGTGTACGTCAGTAGTCTGTGTATGTGTGTGTACGTCAGTAGTCTGTGTATGTGTGTGTACGTCAGTAGTCTGTGTATGTGTGTCAGTCAGTAGTCTGTGTATGTGTGTGTCAGTCAGTAGTCTGTGTATGTGTGTGTCAGTTAGTAGTCTGTGTATGTGTGTGTACGTCAGTAGTCTGTGTATGTGTGTGTACGTCAGTAGTCTGTGTATGTGTGTCAGTCAGTAATCTGTGTATGTGTGTGTCAGTTAGTAGTCTGTGTATGTGTGTGTCAGTCAGTAGTCTGTGTATGTGTGTGTCAGTTAGTAGTCTGTGTATGTGTGTGTACATCAGTAGTCTGTGTATGTGTGTGTACGTCAGTAGTCTGTGTATGTGTGTGTCAGTCAGTAGTCTGTGTATGTGTGTGTCAGTCAGTAGTCTGTGTATGTGTGTGTCAGTCAGTAGTCTGTGTATGTGTGTGTCAGTCAGTAGTCTGTGTATGTGTGTGTGTCAGTCAGTAGTCTGTGTATGTGTGTATGTCAGTAATCTGTGTTTGTGTGTGTACGTCAGTAGTCTGTGTATGTGTGAGTCAGTCAGTAGTATGTGTATGTGTGTGTCAGTCAGTAGTCTTTGTATGTGTGTGTCAGTTAGTAGTCTGTGTATGTGTGTGTATGTCAGTAGTCTGTGTATGTGTGTGTCAGTCAGTGTTCTGTGTATGTGCTTGTCAGTCAGTAGTATGTGTATGTGTGTGTCAGTCAGTAGTCTGTGTATGTGTGTGTACGTCAGTAGTCTGTGTATGTGTGTGTCAGTCAATAGTATGTGTATGTGTGTGTACGTCAGTAGTCTGTGTATGTGTGTGTCAGTCAGTCGTCTGTGTATGTGTGTGTCAGTCAGTAGTCTGTGTATGTGTGTGTCAGTTAGTAGTCTATGTATGTGTGTGTCAGTTAGTAGTCTGTGTATGTGTGTGTCAGTCAGTAGTGTGTGTATGTGTGTGTACGTCAGTAGTCTGTGTATGTGTGTGTACGTCAGTAGTCTGTGTATGTGTGTGTCAGTCAGTAGTCTGTGTATGTGTGTGTCAGTCAGTAGTCTGTGTATGTGTGTGTCAGTTAGTAGTCTGTGTATGTGTGTGTACGTCAGTAGTCTGTGTATGTGTGTGTACGTCAGTAGTCTGTGTATGTGTGTGTACGTCAGTAGTCTGTGTATGTGTGTGTCAGTCAGTAGTCTGTGTATGTGTGTGTCAGTCAGTAGTCTGTGTATGTGTGTGTCAGTCAGTAGTCTGTGTATGTGTGTGTCAGTTAGTAGTCTGTGTATGTGTGTGTACGTCAGTAGTCTGTGTATGTGTGTGTACGTCAGTAGTCTGTGTATGTGTGTGTACGTCAGTAGTCTGTGTATGTGTGTCAGTCAGTAGTCTGTGTACGTGTGTCAGTTAGTAGTCTGTGTATGTGTGTACATCAGTAGTCTGTGTATGTGTGTACGTCAGTAGTCTGTGTATGTGTGTGTACGTCAGTAGTCTGTGTATGTGTGTGTCAGTCAGTAGTCTGTGTATGTGTGTGTCAGTCAGTAGTCTGTGTATGTGTGTGTACGTCAGTAGTCTGTGTATGTGTGTGTACGTCAGTAGTCTGTGTATGTGTCTGTCAGTCAGTAGTCTGTGTATGTGTGTGTCAGTTAGTAGTCTATGTATGTGTGTATGTCAGTAGTCTGTGTATGTGTGTACGTCAGTAGTCTGTGTATGTGTGTGTACGTCAGTAGTTTGTGTATGTGTGTGTCAGTCAGTAGTCTGTGTATGTGTGTGTCAGTCAGTAGTCTGTGTATGTGATTGTCAGTCAGTAGTCTGTGTATGTGTGTGTACGTCAGTAGTCTGTGTATGTGTGTGTAAGTCAGTAGTCTGTGTATGTGTGTCAGTCAGTAGTATGTGTATGTGTGTTTACGTCAGTAGTCTGTGTATGTGTGTGTCAGTCAGTAGTCTGTGTATGTGTGTGTACGTCAGTAGTCTGTGTATGTGTGTGTACGTCAGTAGTCTGTGTATGTGTGTGTCAGTCAGTAGTCTGTGTATGTGTGTGTCAGTCAGTAGTCTGTGTATGTGTGTGTGTCAGTCAGTAGTCTGTGTATGTATGTATGTCAGAAGTCTGTGTATGTGTGTACGTCAGTAATCTGTGTTTGTGTGTGTACGTCAGTAGTCTGTGTATGTGTGAGTCAGTCAGTAGTATGTGTATGTGTGTGTCAGTCAGTAGTCTTTGTATGTGTGTGTCAGTTAGTAGTCTGTGTATGTGTGTATGTCAGTAGTCTGTGTATGTGTGTGTCAGTCAGTAGTCTGTGTATGTGCTTGTCAGTCAGTAGTATGTGTATGTGTGTGTCAGTCAGTAGTCTGTGTATGTGTGTGTACGTCAGTAGTCTGTGTATGTGTGTGTCAGTCAGTAGTATGTGTATGTGTGTGTACGTCAGTAGTCTGTGTATGTGTGTGTCAGTCAGTCGTCTGTGTATGTGTGTGTCAGTCAGTAGTCTGTGTATGTGTGTGTCAGTTAGTAGTCTATGTATGTGATTGTCAGTCAGTAGTCTGTGTATGTGTGTGTACGTCAGTAGTCTGTGTATGTGTGTGTCAGTCAGTCGTCTGTGTATGTGTGTGTCAGTCAGTAGTCTGTGTATGTGTGTGTCAGTCAGTAGTCTGTGTATGTGATTGTCAGTCAGTAGTCTGTGTATGTGTGTGTACGTCAGTAGTCTGTGTATGTGTGTGTAAGTCAGTAGTCTGTGTATGTGTGTGTCAGTCAGTAGTATGTGTATGTGTGTTTACGTCAGTAGTCTGTGTATGTGTGTGTCAGTCAGTAGTCTGTGTATGTGTGTGTCAGTCAGTAGTCTGTGTATGTGTGTGTCAGTTAGTAGTCTGTGTATGTGTGTGTCAGTTAGTAGTCTGTGTATGTGTGTGTACATCAGTAGTCTGTGTATGTGTGTGTATGTCAGTAGTCTGTGTATGTGTGTGTACGTCAGTAGTCTGTGTATGTGTGTGTCAGTCAGTAGTCTGTGTATGTGTGTGTCAGTCAGTAGTCTGTGTATGTGTGTGTCAGTCAGTAGTCTGTGTATGTGTGTGTACGTCAGTAGTCTGTGTATGTGTGTGTACGTCAGTAGTCTGTGTATTTGTGTGTACGTCAGTAGTCTGTGTATGTGTCTCACAGTCAGTAGTCTGTGTATGTGTGTGTCAGTTAGTAGTCTATGTATGTGTGTATGTCAGTAGTCTGTGTATGTGTGTACAGCAGTAGTCTGTGTATGTGTGTGTACGTCAGTAGTCTGTGTATGTGTGTGTACGTCATTAGTGTGTGTATGTGTGTGTATGTCAGTAGTCTGTGTATGTGTGTGTCAGTCAGTAGTCTGTGTATGTGTGTGTCAGTCAGTAGTCTGTGCATGTGTGTGTCAGTCAGTAGTATGTGTATGTGTGTGTACGTCAGTAGTCTGTGTATGTGTGTGTCAGTAAGTAGTCTGTGTATGTGTGTGTCAGTCAGTAGTCTGTGTATGTGTGTGTCAGTTAGTAGTCTGTGTATGTGTGTGTACGTCAGTAGTCTGTGTATGTGTGTGTCAGTTAGTAGTCTGTGTATGTGTGTACATCAGTAGTCTGTGTATGTGTGTGTACGTCAGTAGTCTGTGTATGTGTGTGTCAGTCAATAGTCTGTGTATGTGTGTGTCAGTCAGTAGTCTGTGTATGTGTGTGTCAGTCAGTAGTCTGTGTATGTGTGTGTCAGTTAGTAGTCTGTGTATGTGTGTGTACGTCAGTAGTCTGTGTATGTGTGTGTACGTCAGTAGTCTGTGTATGTGTGTGTACGTCAGTAGTCTGTGTATGTGTGTCAGTCAGTAGTCTGTGTATGTGTGTGTCAGTCAGTAGTCTGTGTATGTGTGTGTACGTCAGTAGTCTGTGTATGTGTGTGTCAGTCAGTAGTCTGTGTATGTGTGTGTACGTCAGTAGTCTGTGTATGTGTGTGTCAGTCAGTAGTCTGTGTATGTGTGTGTACGTCAGTAGTCTGTGTATGTGTGTGTACGTCAGTAGTCTGTGTATGTGTGTGTACGTCAGTAGTCTGTGTATGTGTGTGTACGTCAGTAGTCTGTGTATGTGTGTGTACGTCAGTAGTCTGTGTATGTGTGTGTACGTCAGTAGTCTGTGTATGTGTGTCAGTCAGTAGTCTGTGTATGTGTGTGTCAGTCAGTAGTCTGTGTATGTGTGTGTCAGTTAGTAGTCTGTGTATGTGTGTGTACGTCAGTAGTCTGTGTATGTGTGTGTACGTCAGTAGTCTGTGTATGTGTGTCAGTCAGTAATCTGTGTATGTGTGTGTCAGTTAGTAGTCTGTGTATGTGTGTACATCAGTAGTCTGTGTATGTGTGTGTACGTCAGTAGTCTGTGTATGTGTGTGTCAGTCAGTAGTCTGTGTATGTGTGTGTCAGTCAGTAGTCTGTGTATGTGTGTGTCAGTCAGTAGTCTGTGTATGTGTGTGTCAGTCAGTAGTCTGTGTATGTGTGTGTGTCAGTCAGTAGTCTGTGTATGTGTGTATGTCAGTAATCTGTGTTTGTGTGTGTACGTCAGTAGTCTGTGTATGTGTGAGTCAGTCAGTAGTATGTGTATGTGTGTGTCAGTCAGTAGTCTTTGTATGTGTGTGTCAGTTAGTAGTCTGTGTATGTGTGTATGTCAGTAGTCTGTGTATGTGTGTGTCAGTCAGTAGTCTGTGTATGTGCTTGTCAGTCAGTAGTATGTGTATGTGTGTGTCAGTCAGTAGTCTGTGTATGTGTGTGTACGTCAGTAGTCTGTGTATGTGTGTGTCAGTCAGTAGTATGTGTATGTGTGTGTACGTCAGTAGTCTGTGTATGTGTGTGTCAGTCAGTCGTCTGTGTATGTGTGTGTCAGTCAGTAGTCTGTGTATGTGTGTGTCAGTTAGTAGTCTATGTATGTGTGTGTCAGTTAGTAGTCTGTGTATGTGTGTGTCAGTCAGTAGTGTGTGTATGTGTGTGTACGTCAGTAGTCTGTGTATGTGTGTGTACGTCAGTAGTCTGTGTATGTGTGTGTCAGTCAGTAGTCTGTGTATGTGTGTGTCAGTCAGTAGTCTGTGTATGTGTGTGTCAGTTAGTAGTCTGTGTATGTGTGTGTACGTCAGTAGTCTGTGTATGTGTGTGTACGTCAGTAGTCTGTGTATGTGTGTGTACGTCAGTAGTCTGTGTATGTGTGTGTCAGTCAGTAGTCTGTGTATGTGTGTGTCAGTCAGTAGTCTGTGTATGTGTGTGTCAGTCAGTAGTCTGTGTATGTGTGTGTCAGTTAGTAGTCTGTGTATGTGTGTGTACGTCAGTAGTCTGTGTATGTGTGTGTACGTCAGTAGTCTGTGTATGTGTGTGTACGTCAGTAGTCTGTGTATGTGTGTCAGTCAGTAGTCTGTGTATGTGTGTGTCAGTTAGTAGTCTGTGTATGTGTGTACATCAGTAGTCTGTGTATGTGTGTACGTCAGTAGTCTGTGTATGTGTGTGTACGTCAGTAGTCTGTGTATGTGTGTGTCAGTCAGTAGTCTGTGTATGTGTGTGTCAGTCAGTAGTCTGTGTATGTGTGTGTACGTCAGTAGTCTGTGTATGTGTGTGTACGTCAGTAGTCTGTGTATGTGTCTGTCAGTCAGTAGTCTGTGTATGTGTGTGTCAGTTAGTAGTCTATGTATGTGTGTATGTCAGTAGTCTGTGTATGTGTGTACGTCAGTAGTCTGTGTATGTGTGTGTACGTCAGTAGTCTGTGTATGTGTGTGTCAGTCAGTAGTCTGTGTATGTGTGTGTCAGTCAGTAGTCTGTGTATGTGATTGTCAGTCAGTAGTCTGTGTATGTGTGTGTACGTCAGTAGTCTGTGTATGTGTGTGTCAGTCAGTAGTCTGTGTATGTGTGTGTCAGTCAGTAGTCTGTGTATGTGTGTGTACGTCAGTAGTCTGTGTATGTGTGTGTACGTCAGTAGTCTGTGTATTTGTGTGTACGTCAGTAGTCTGTGTATGTGTCTCACAGTCAGTAGTCTGTGTATGTGTGTGTCAGTTAGTAGTCTATGTATGTGTGTATGTCAGTAGTCTGTGTATGTGTGTACAGCAGTAGTCTGTGTATGTGTGTGTACGTCAGTAGTCTGTGTATGCGTGTGTACGTCATTAGTGTGTGTATGTCAGTAGTCTGTGTATGTGTGTGTCAGTCAGTAGTCTGTGTATGTGTGTGTCAGTCAGTAGTCTGTGCATGTGTGTGTCAGTCAGTAGTATGTGTATGTGTGTGTACGTCAGTAGTCTGTGTATGTGTGTGTCAGTCAGTAGTCTGTGTATGTGTGTGTCAGTCAGTAGTCTGTGTATGTGTGTGTCAGTTAGTAGTCTGTGTATGTGTGTACATCAGTAGTCTGTGTATGTGTGTGTACGTCAGTAGTCTGTGTATGTGTGTATACGTCAGTAGTCTGTGTATGTGTGTGTCAGTCAGTAGTCTGTGTATGTGTGTGTCAGTCAGTAGTCTGTGTATGTGTGTGTCAGTCAGTAGTCTCTGTATGTGTGTGTCAGTTAGTAGTCTGTGTATGTGTGTGTACGTCAGTAGTCTGTGTATGTGTGTGTACGTCAGTAGTCTGTGTATGTGTGTGTACGTCAGTAGTCTGTGTATGTGTGTCAGTCAGTAGTCTGTGTATGTGTGTGTCAGTCAGTAGTCTGTGTATGTGTGTCAGTCAGTAGTCTGTGTATGTGTGTGTCAGTCAGTAGTCTGTGTATGTGTGTGTCAGTTAGTAGTCTGTGTATGTGTGTGTACGTCAGTAGTCTGTGTATGTGTGTGTATGTCAGTAGTCTGTGTATGTGTGTCAGTCAGTAGTCTGTGTATGTGTGTGTCAGTTAGTAGTCTGTGTATGTGTGTGTCAGTCAGTAGTGTGTGTATGTGTGTGTACGTCAGTAGTCTGTGTATGTGTGTGTACGTCAGTAGTCTGTGTATGTGTGTGTCAGTCAGTAGTCTGTGTATGTGTGTGTCAGTTAGTAGTCTGTGTATGTGTGTGTACGTCAGTAGTCTGTGTATGTGTGTGTACGTCAGTAGTCTGTGTATGTGTGTGTCAGTCAGTAGTCTGTGTATGTGTGTGTCAGTCAGTAGTCTGTGTATGTGTGTGTCAGTTAGTAGTCTGTGTATGTGTGTACATCAGTAGTCTGTGTATGTGTGTGTACGTCAGTAGTCTGTGTATGTGTGTGTCAGTCAGTAGTCTGTGTATGTGTGTGTCAGTCAGTAGTCTGTGTATGTGTGTGTCAGTTAGTAGTCTGTGTATGTTTGTGTACGTCAGTAGTCTGTGTATGTGTGTGTACGTCAGTAGTCTGTGTATGTGTGTGTACGTCAGTAGTCTGTGTATGTGTGTCAGTCAGTAGTCTGTGTATGTGTGTGTCAGTCAGTAGTCTGTGTATGTGTGTGTCAGTTAGTAGTCTGTGTATGTGTGTGTACGTCAGTAGTCTGTGTATGTGTGTGTACGTCAGTAGTCTGTGTATGTGTGTCAGTCAGTAATCTGTGTATGTGTGTGTCATTTAGTAGTCTGTGTATGTGTGTACATCAGTAGTCTGTGTATGTGTGTGTACGTCAGTAGTCTGTGTATGTGTGTGTCAGTCAGTAGTCTGTGTATGTGTGTGTCAGTCAGTAGTCTGTGTATGTGTGTGTCAGTCAGTAGTCTGTGTGTGTGTGTCAGTCAGTAGTCTGTGTATGTGTGTGTCATTTAGTAGTCTGTGTATGTGTGTACATCAGTAGTCTGTGTATGTGTGTGTACGTCAGTAGTCTGTGTATGTGTGTGTCAGTCAGTAGTCTGTGTATGTGTGTGTCAGTCAGTAGTCTGTGTATGTGTGTGTCAGTCAGTAGTCTGTGTATGTGTGTGTCAGTCAGTAGTCTGTGTATGTGTGTGTGTCAGTCAGTAGTCTGTGTATGTGTGTATGTCAGTAATCTGTGTTTGTGTGTGTACGTCAGTAGTCTGTGTATGTGTAAGTCAGTCAGTAGTATGTGTATGTGTGTGTCAGTCAGTAGTCTTTGTATGTGTGTGTCAGTTAGTAGTCTGTGTATGTGTGTATGTCAGTAGTCTGTGTATGTGTGTGTCAGTCAGTAGTCTGTGTATGTGCTTGTCAGTCAGTAGTATGTGTATGTGTGTGTCAGTCAGTAGTCTGTGTATGTGTGTGTACGTCAGTAGTCTGTGTATGTGTGTGTCAGTCAGTAGTATGTGTATGTGTGTGTACGTCAGTAGTCTGTGTATGTGTGTGTCAGTCAGTCGTCTGTGTATGTGTGTGTCAGTCAGTAGTCTGTGTATGTGTGTGTCAGTTAGTAGTCTATGTATGTGTGTGTCAGTTAGTAGTCTGTGTATGTGTGTGTCAGTCAGTAGTGTGTGTATGTGTGTGTACGTCAGTAGTCTGTGTATGTGTGTGTACGTCAGTAGTCTGTGTATGTGTGTGTCAGTCAGTAGTCTGTGTATGTGTGTGTCAGTCAGTAGTCTGTGTATGTGTGTGTCAGTTAGTAGTCTGTGTATGTGTGTGTACGTCAGTAGTCTGTGTATGTGTGTGTACGTCAGTAGTCTGTGTATGTGTGTGTACGTCAGTAGTCTGTGTATGTGTGTGTCAGTCAGTAGTCTGTGTATGTGTGTGTCAGTCAGTAGTCTGTGTATGTGTGTGTCAGTCAGTAGTCTGTGTATGTGTGTGTCAGTTAGTAGTCTGTGTATGTGTGTGTACGTCAGTAGTCTGTGTATGTGTGTGTACGTCAGTAGTCTGTGTATGTGTGTGTACGTCAGTAGTCTGTGTATGTGTGTCAGTCAGTAGTCTGTGTATGTGTGTGTCAGTTAGTAGTCTGTGTATGTGTGTGTCAGTCAGTAGTCTGTGTATGTGTGTGTCAGTTAGTAGTCTGTGTATGTGTGTGTACGTCAGTAGTCTGTGTATGTGTGTGTACGTCAGTAGTCTGTGTATGTGTGTGTCAGTCAGTAGTCTGTGTATGTGTGTGTCAGTCAGTAGTCTGTGTATGTGTGTGTACGTCAGTAGTCTGTGTATGTGTGTGTACGTCAGTAGTCTGTGTATTTGTGTGTACGTCAGTAGTCTGTGTATGTGTCTCACAGTCAGTAGTCTGTGTATGTGTGTGTCAGTTAGTAGTCTATGTATGTGTGTATGTCAGTAGTCTGTGTATGTGTGTACAGCAGTAGTCTGTGTATGTGTGTACGTCAGTAGTCTGTGTATGTGTGTGTACGTCATTAGTGTGTGTATGTGTGTGTATGTCAGTAGTCTGTGTATGTGTGTGTCAGTCAGTAGTCTGTGTATGTGTGTGTCAGTCAGTAGTCTGTGCATGTGTGTGTCAGTCAGTAGTATGTGTATGTGTGTGTACGTCAGTAGTCTGTGTATGTGTGTGTCAGTCAGTAGTCTGTGTATGTGTGTGTCAGTCAGTAGTCTGTGTATGTGTGTGTCAGTCAGTAGTCTGTGTATGTGTGTGTCAGTTAGTAGTCTGTGTATGTTTGTGTACGTCAGTAGTCTGTGTATGTGTGTGTACGTCAGTAGTCTGTGTATGTGTGTGTACGTCAGTAGTCTGTGTATGTGTGTCAGTCAGTAGTCTGTGTATGTGTGTGTCAGTCAGTAGTCTGTGTATGTGTGTGTCAGTTAGTAGTCTGTGTATGTGTGTGTACGTCAGTAGTCTGTGTATGTGTGTGTCAGTTAGTAGTCTGTGTATGTGTGTACATCAGTAGTCTGTGTATGTGTGTGTACGTCAGTAGTCTGTGTATGTGTGTGTACGTCAGTAGTCTGTGTATGTGTGTGTCAGTCAGTAGTCTGTGTATGTGTGTGTCAGTCAGTAGTCTGTGTATGTGTGTGTCAGTCAGTAGTCTGTGTATGTGTGTGTCAGTTAGTAGTCTGTGTATGTGTGTGTACGTCAGTAGTCTGTGTATGTGTGTGTACGTCAGTAGTCTGTGTATGTGTGTGTACGTCAGTAGTCTGTGTATGTGTGTCAGTCAGTAGTCTGTGTATGTGTGTGTCAGTCAGTAGTCTGTGTATGTGTGTGTCAGTTAGTAGTCTGTGTATGTGTGTGTACGTCAGTAGTCTGTGTATGTGTGTGTATGTCAGTAGTCTGTGTATGTGTGTCAGTCAGTAGTCTGTGTATGTGTGTGTCAGTTAGTAGTCTGTGTATGTGTGTGTCAGTCAGTAGTATGTGTATGTGTGTGTACGTCAGTAGTCTGTGTATGTGTGTGTCAGTCAGTAGTGTGTGTATGTGTGTGTACGTCAGTAGTCTGTGTATGTGTGTGTACGTCAGTAGTCTGTGTATGTGTGTGTCAGTCAGTAGTCTGTGTATGTGTGTGTACGTCAGTAGTCTGTGTATGTGTGTGTCAGTCAGTAGTATGTGTATGTGTGTACGTCAGTAGTCTGTGTATGTGTGTGTCAGTCAGTAGTCTGTGTATGTGTGTGTCAGTCAGTAGTCTGTGTATGTGTGTGTCAGTTAGTAGTCTGTGTATGTGTGTGTACGTCAGTTGTCTGTGTATGTGTGTGTACGTCAGTAGTCTGTGTATGTGTGTCAGTCAGTAGTCTGTGTATGTGTGTGTCAGTTAGTAGTCTGTGTATGTGTGTACATCAGTAGTCTGTGTATGTGTGTGTACGTCAGTAGTCTGTGTATGTGTGTGTCAGTCAGTAGTCTGTGTATGTGTGTGTCAGTCAGTAGTCTGTGTATGTGTGTGTCAGTTAGTAGTCTGTGTATGTGTGTGTACGTCAGTAGTCTGTGTATGTGTGTGTACGTCAGTAGTCTGTGTATGTGTGTGTACGTCAGTAGTCTGTGTATGTGTGTCAGTCAGTAGTCTGTGTATGTGTGTGTCAGTCAGTAGTCTGTGTATGTGTGTGTCAGTTAGTAGTCTGTGTATGTGTGTGTACGTCAGTAGTCTGTGTATGTGTGTGTACGTCAGTAGTCTGTGTATGTGTGTCAGTCAGTAATCTGTGTATGTGTGTGTCAGTTAGTAGTCTGTGTATGTGTGTACATCAGTAGTCTGTGTATGTGTGTGTACGTCAGTAGTCTGTGTATGTGTGTGTCAGTCAGTAGTCTGTGTATGTGTGTGTCAGTCAGTAGTCTGTGTATGTGTGTGTCAGTCAGTAGTCTGTGTATGTGTGTGTCAGTCAGTAGTCTGTGTATGTGTGTGTGTCAGTCAGTAGTCTGTGTATGTGTGTATGTCAGTAATCTGTGTTTGTGTGTGTACGTCAGTAGTCTGTGTATGTGTGAGTCAGTCAGTAGTATGTGTATGTGTGTGTCAGTCAGTAGTCTTTGTATGTGTGTGTCAGTTAGTAGTCTGTGTATGTGTGTATGTCAGTAGTCTGTGTATGTGTGTGTCAGTCAGTAGTCTGTGTATGTGCTTGTCAGTCAGTAGTATGTGTATGTGTGTGTCAGTCAGTAGTCTGTGTATGTGTGTGTACGTCAGTAGTCTGTGTATGTGTGTGTCAGTCAGTAGTATGTGTATGTGTGTGTACGTCAGTAGTCTGTGTATGTGTGTGTCAGTCAGTCGTCTGTGTATGTGTGTGTCAGTCAGTAGTCTGTGTATGTGTGTGTCAGTTAGTAGTCTATGTATGTGTGTGTCAGTTAGTAGTCTGTGTATGTGTGTGTCAGTCAGTAGTGTGTGTATGTGTGTACGTCAGTAGTCTGTGTATGTGTGTGTACGTCAGTAGTCTGTGTATGTGTGTGTCAGTCAGTAGTCTGTGTATGTGTGTGTCAGTCAGTAGTCTGTGTATGTGTTTGTCAGTTAGTAGTCTGTGTATGTGTGTGTACGTCAGTAGTCTGTGTATGTGTGTGTACGTCAGTAGTCTGTGTATGTGTGTGTACGTCAGTAGTCTGTGTATGTGTGTGTCAGTCAGTAGTCTGTGTATGTGTGTGTCAGTCAGTAGTCTGTGTATGTGTGTGTCAGTCAGTAGTCTGTGTATGTGTGTGTCAGTTAGTAGTCTGTGTATGTGTGTGTACGTCAGTAGTCTGTGTATGTGTGTGTACGTCAGTAGTCTGTGTATGTGTGTGTACGTCAGTAGTCTGTGTATGTGTGTCAGTCAGTAGTCTGTGTATGTGTGTGTCAGTTAGTAGTCTGTGTATGTGTGTACATCAGTAGTCTGTGTATGTGTGTACGTCAGTAGTCTGTGTATGTGTGTGTACGTCAGTAGTCTGTGTATGTGTGTGTCAGTCAGTAGTCTGTGTATGTGTGTGTCAGTCAGTAGTCTGTGTATGTGTGTGTACGTCAGTAGTCTGTGTATGTGTGTGTACGTCAGTAGTCTGTGTATGTGTCTGTCAGTCAGTAGTCTGTGTATGTGTGTGTCAGTTAGTAGTCTATGTATGTGTGTATGTCAGTAGTCTGTGTATGTGTGTACGTCAGTAGTCTGTGTATGTGTGTGTCAGTCAGTAGTCTGTGTATGTGTGTGTCAGTCAGTAGTCTGTGTATGTGTGTGTCAGTTAGTAGTCTGTGTATGTGTGTGTACGTCAGTTGTCTGTGTATGTGTGTGTACGTCAGTAGTCTGTGTATGTGTGTCAGTCAGTAGTCTGTGTATGTGTGTGTCAGTTAGTAGTCTGTGTATGTGTGTACATCAGTAGTCTGTGTATGTGTGTGTACGTCAGTAGTCTGTGTATGTGTGTGTCAGTCAGTAGTCTGTGTATGTGTGTGTCAGTCAGTAGTCTGTGTATGTGTGTGTCAGTTAGTAGTCTGTGTATGTGTGTGTACGTCAGTAGTCTGTGTATGTGTGTGTACGTCAGTAGTCTGTGTATGTGTGTGTACGTCAGTAGTCTGTGTATGTGTGTCAGTCAGTAGTCTGTGTATGTGTGTGTCAGTCAGTAGTCTGTGTATGTGTGTGTCAGTTAGTAGTCTGTGTATGTGTGTGTACGTCAGTAGTCTGTGTATGTGTGTGTACGTCAGTAGTCTGTGTATGTGTGTCAGTCAGTAATCTGTGTATGTGTGTGTCAGTTAGTAGTCTGTGTATGTGTGTACATCAGTAGTCTGTGTATGTGTGTGTACGTCAGTAGTCTGTGTATGTGTGTGTCAGTCAGTAGTCTGTGTATGTGTGTGTCAGTCAGTAGTCTGTGTATGTGTGTGTCAGTCAGTAGTCTGTGTATGTGTGTGTCAGTCAGTAGTCTGTGTATGTGTGTGTGTCAGTCAGTAGTCTGTGTATGTGTGTATGTCAGTAATCTGTGTTTGTGTGTGTACGTCAGTAGTCTGTGTATGTGTGAGTCAGTCAGTAGTATGTGTATGTGTGTGTCAGTCAGTAGTCTTTGTATGTGTGTGTCAGTTAGTAGTCTGTGTATGTGTGTATGTCAGTAGTCTGTGTATGTGTGTGTCAGTCAGTAGTCTGTGTATGTGCTTGTCAGTCAGTAGTATGTGTATGTGTGTGTCAGTCAGTAGTCTGTGTATGTGTGTGTACGTCAGTAGTCTGTGTATGTGTGTGTCAGTCAGTAGTATGTGTATGTGTGTGTACGTCAGTAGTCTGTGTATGTGTGTGTCAGTCAGTCGTCTGTGTATGTGTGTGTCAGTCAGTAGTCTGTGTATGTGTGTGTCAGTTAGTAGTCTATGTATGTGTGTGTCAGTTAGTAGTCTGTGTATGTGTGTGTCAGTCAGTAGTGTGTGTATGTGTGTGTACGTCAGTAGTCTGTGTATGTGTGTGTACGTCAGTAGTCTGTGTATGTGTGTGTCAGTCAGTAGTCTGTGTATGTGTGTGTCAGTCAGTAGTCTGTGTATGTGTGTGTCAGTTAGTAGTCTGTGTATGTGTGTGTACGTCAGTAGTCTGTGTATGTGTGTGTACGTCAGTAGTCTGTGTATGTGTGTGTACGTCAGTAGTCTGTGTATGTGTGTGTCAGTCAGTAGTCTGTGTATGTGTGTGTCAGTCAGTAGTCTGTGTATGTGTGTGTCAGTCAGTAGTCTGTGTATGTGTGTGTCAGTTAGTAGTCTGTGTATGTGTGTGTACGTCAGTAGTCTGTGTATGTGTGTGTACGTCAGTAGTCTGTGTATGTGTGTGTACGTCAGTAGTCTGTGTATGTGTGTCAGTCAGTAGTCTGTGTATGTGTGTGTCAGTTAGTAGTCTGTGTATGTGTGTACATCAGTAGTCTGTGTATGTGTGTACGTCAGTAGTCTGTGTATGTGTGTGTACGTCAGTAGTCTGTGTATGTGTGTGTCAGTCAGTAGTCTGTGTATGTGTGTGTCAGTCAGTAGTCTGTGTATGTGTGTGTACGTCAGTAGTCTGTGTATGTGTGTGTACGTCAGTAGTCTGTGTATGTGTCTGTCAGTCAGTAGTCTGTGTATGTGTGTGTCAGTTAGTAGTCTATGTATGTGTGTATGTCAGTAGTCTGTGTATGTGTGTACGTCAGTAGTCTGTGTATGTGTGTGTACGTCAGTAGTCTGTGTATGTGTGTGTCAGTCAGTAGTCTGTGTATGTGTGTGTCAGTCAGTAGTCTGTGTATGTGATTGTCAGTCAGTAGTCTGTGTATGTGTGTGTACGTCAGTAGTCTGTGTATGTGTGTGTAAGTCAGTAGTCTGTGTATGTGTGTGTCAGTCAGTAGTATGTGTATGTGTGTTTACGTCAGTAGTCTGTGTATGTGTGTGTCAGTCAGTAGTCTGTGTATGTGTGTGTACGTCAGTAGTCTGTGTATGTGTGTCAGTCAGTAATCTGTGTATGTGTGTGTCAGTTAGTAGTCTGTGTATGTGTGTACATCAGTAGTCTGTGTATGTGTGTGTACGTCAGTAGTCTGTGTATGTGTGTGTCAGTCAGTAGTCTGTGTATGTGTGTGTCAGTCAGTAGTCTGTGTATGTGTGTGTGTCAGTCAGTAGTCTGTGTATGTATGTATGTCAGAAGTCTGTGTATGTGTGTACGTCAGTAATCTGTGTTTGTGTGTGTACGTCAGTAGTCTGTGTATGTGTGAGTCAGTCAGTAGTATGTGTATGTGTGTGTCAGTCAGTAGTCTTTGTATGTGTGTGTCAGTTAGTAGTCTGTGTATGTGTGTATGTCAGTAGTCTGTGTATGTGTGTGTCAGTCAGTAGTCTGTGTATGTGCTTGTCAGTCAGTAGTATGTGTATGTGTGTGTCAGTCAGTAGTCTTTGTATGTGTGTGTCAGTTAGTAGTCTGTGTATGTGTGTATGTCAGTAGTCTGTGTATGTGTGTGTCAGTCAGTAGTCTGTGTATGTGCTTGTCAGTCAGTAGTATGTGTATGTGTGTGTCAGTCAGTAGTCTGTGTATGTGTGTGTACGTCAGTAGTCTGTGTATGTGTGTGTCAGTCAGTAGTATGTGTATGTGTGTGTACGTCAGTAGTCTGTGTATGTGTGTGTCAGTCAGTCGTCTGTGTATGTGTGTGTCAGTCAGTAGTCTGTGTATGTGTGTGTCAGTTAGTAGTCTATGTATGTGTGTGTCAGTTAGTAGTCTGTGTATGTGTGTGTCAGTCAGTAGTGTGTGTATGTGTGTGTACGTCAGTAGTCTGTGTATGTGTGTGTACGTCAGTAGTCTGTGTATGTGTGTGTCAGTCAGTAGTCTGTGTATGTGTGTGTCAGTCAGTAGTCTGTGTATGTGTGTGTCAGTTAGTAGTCTGTGTATGTGTGTGTACGTCAGTAGTCTGTGTATGTGTGTGTACGTCAGTAGTCTGTGTATGTGTGTGTACGTCAGTAGTCTGTGTATGTGTGTGTCAGTCAGTAGTCTGTGTATGTGTGTGTCAGTCAGTAGTCTGTGTATGTGTGTGTCAGTCAGTAGTCTGTGTATGTGTGTGTCAGTTAGTAGTCTGTGTATGTGTGTGTACGTCAGTAGTCTGTGTATGTGTGTGTACGTCAGTAGTCTGTGTATGTGTGTGTACGTCAGTAGTCTGTGTATGTGTGTCAGTCAGTAGTCTGTGTATGTGTGTGTCAGTTAGTAGTCTGTGTATGTGTGTACATCAGTAGTCTGTGTATGTGTGTACGTCAGTAGTCTGTGTATGTGTGTGTCAGTCAGTAGTCTGTGTATGTGTGTGTACGTCAGTAGTCTGTGTATGTGTGTGTACGTCAGTAGTCTGTGTATGTGTCTGTCAGTCAGTAGTCTGTGTATGTGTGTGTCAGTTAGTAGTCTATGTATGTGTGTATGTCAGTAGTCTGTGTATGTGTGTACGTCAGTAGTCTGTGTATGTGTGTGTACGTCAGTAGTCTGTGTATGTGTGTGTCAGTCAGTAGTCTGTGTATGTGTGTGTCAGTCAGTAGTCTGTGTATGTGATTGTCAGTCAGTAGTCTGTGTATGTGTGTGTACGTCAGTAGTCTGTGTATGTGTGTGTAAGTCAGTAGTCTGTGTATGTGTGTGTCAGTCAGTAGTATGTGTATGTGTGTTTACGTCAGTAGTCTGTGTATGTGTGTGTCAGTCAGTAGTCTGTGTATGTGTGTGTACGTCAGTAGTCTGTGTATGTGTGTCAGTCAGTAATCTGTGTATGTGTGTGTCAGTTAGTAGTCTGTGTATGTGTGTACATCAGTAGTCTGTGTATGTGTGTGTACGTCAGTAGTCTGTGTATGTGTGTGTCAGTCAGTAGTCTGTGTATGTGTGTGTCAGTCAGTAGTCTGTGTATGTGTGTGTGTCAGTCAGTAGTCTGTGTATGTATGTATGTCAGAAGTCTGTGTATGTGTGTACGTCAGTAATCTGTGTTTGTGTGTGTACGTCAGTAGTCTGTGTATGTGTGAGTCAGTCAGTAGTATGTGTATGTGTGTGTCAGTCAGTAGTCTTTGTATGTGTGTGTCAGTTAGTAGTCTGTGTATGTGTGTATGTCAGTAGTCTGTGTATGTGTGTGTCAGTCAGTAGTCTGTGTATGTGCTTGTCAGTCAGTAGTATGTGTATGTGTGTGTCAGTCAGTAGTCTGTGTATGTGTGTGTACGTCAGTAGTCTGTGTATGTGTGTGTCAGTCAGTAGTATGTGTATGTGTGTGTACGTCAGTAGTCTGTGTATGTGTGTGTCAGTCAGTCGTCTGTGTATGTGTGTGTCAGTCAGTAGTCTGTGTATGTGTGTGTCAGTTAGTAGTCTATGTATGTGTGTGTCAGTTAGTAGTCTGTGTATGTGTGTGTCAGTCAGTAGTGTGTGTATGTGTGTGTACGTCAGTAGTCTGTGTATGTGTGTGTACGTCAGTAGTCTGTGTATGTGTGTGTCAGTCAGTAGTCTGTGTATGTGTGTGTCAGTCAGTAGTCTGTGTATGTGTGTGTCAGTTAGTAGTCTATGTATGTGTGTATGTCAGTAGTCTGTGTATGTGTGTACGTCAGTAGTCTGTGTATGTGTGTGTACGTCAGTAGTCTGTGTATGTGTGTGTCAGTCAGTAGTCTGTGTATGTGTGTGTCAGTCAGTAGTCTGTGTATGTGATTGTCAGTCAGTAGTCTGTGTATGTGTGTGTACGTCAGTAGTCTGTGTATGTGTGTGTCAGTCAGTAGTATGTGTATGTGTGTTTACGTCAGTAGTCTGTGTATGTGTGTGTCAGTCAGTAGTCTGTGTATGTGTGTGTCAGTCAGTAGTCTGTGTATGTGTGTGTCAGTCAGTAGTCTGTGTATGTGTGTGTCAGTCAGTAGTCTGTGTATGTGTGTGTCAGTTAGTAGTCTGTGTATGTGTGTGTCAGTTAGTAGTCTGTGTATGTGTGTGTACGTCAGTAGTCTGTGTATGTGTGTGTATGTCAGTAGTCTGTGTATGTGTGTGTATGTCAGTAGTCTGTGTATGTGTGTGTCAGTCAGTAGTCTGTGTATGTGTGTGTCAGTCAGTAGTCTGTGTATGTGTGTGTCAGTCAGTAGTCTGTGTATGTGTGTGTACGTCAGTAGTCTGTGTATGTGTGTGTACGTCAGTAGTCTGTGTATTTGTGTGTACGTCAGTAGTCTGTGTATGTGTCTCACAGTCAGTAGTCTGTGTATGTGTGTGTCAGTTAGTAGTCTATGTATGTGTGTATGTCAGTAGTCTGTGTATGTGTGTACAGCAGTAGTCTGTGTATGTGTGTGTACGTCAGTAGTCTGTGTATGTGTGTGTACGTCATTAGTGTGTGTATGTGTGTGTATGTCAGTAGTCTGTGTATGTGTGTGTCAGTCAGTAGTCTGTGTATGTGTGTGTCAGTCAGTAGTCTGTGCATGTGTGTGTCAGTCAGTAGTATGTGTATGTGTGTGTACGTCAGTAGTCTGTGTATGTGTGTGTCAGTCAGTAGTCTGTGTATGTGTGTGTCAGTCAGTAGTCTGTGTATGTGTGTGTACGTCAGTAGTCTGTGTATGTGTGTGTAAGTCAGTAGTCTGTGTATGTGTGTGTCAGTCAGTAGTATGTGTATGTGTGTTTACGTCAGTAGTCTGTGTATGTGTGTGTCAGTCAGTAGTCTGTGTATGTGTGTGTCAGTCAGTAGTCTGTGTATGTGATTGTCAGTCAGTAGTCTGTGTATGTGTGTGTACGTCAGTAGTCTGTGTATGTGTGTGTAAGTCAGTAGTCTGTGTATGTGTGTGTCAGTCAGTAGTATGTGTATGTGTGTTTACGTCAGTAGTCTGTGTATGTGTGTGTCAGTCAGTAGTCTGTGTATGTGTGTGTCAGTCAGTAGTCTGTGTATGTGTGTGTCAGTTAGTAGTCTGTGTATGTGTGTGTCAGTTAGTAGTCTGTGTATGTGTGTGTACGTCAGTAGTCTGTGTATGTGTGTGTATGTCAGTAGTCTGTGTATGTGTGTGTACGTCAGTAGTCTGTGTATGTGTGTCAGTCAGTAGTCTGTGTATATGTGTGTCAGTTAGTAGTCTGTGTATGTGTGTACATCAGTAGTCTGTGTATGTGTGTGTCAGTCAGTAGTCTGTGTATGTGTGTGTCAGTCAGTAGTCTGTGTATGTGTGTGTCAGTCAGTAGTCTGTGTATGTGTGTGTCAGTCAGTAGTCTGTGTATGTGTGTGTCAGTTAGTAGTCTGTGTATGTGTGTGTACGTCAGTAGTCTGTGTATGTGTGTGTACGTCAGTAGTCTGTGTATGTGTGTGTACGTCAGTAGTCTGTGTATGTGTGTCAGTCAGTAGTCTGTGTATGTGTGTGTCAGTTAGTAGTCTGTGTATGTGTGTACATCAGTAGTCTGTGTATGTGTGTACGTCAGTAGTCTGTGTATGTGTGTGTCAGTCAGTAGTCTGTGTATGTGTGTGTCAGTCAGTAGTCTGTGTATGTGTGTGTCAGTCAGTAGTCTGTGTATGTGTGTGTCAGTCAGTAGTCTGTGTATGTGTGTGTACGTCAGTAGTCTGTGTATGTGTCTGTCAGTCAGTAGTCTGTGTATGTGTGTGTCAGTTCAGTAGTCTATGTATGTGTGTATGTCAGTAGTCTGTGTATGTGTGTACGTCAGTAGTCTGTGTATGTGTGTGTACGTCAGTAGTCTGTGTATGTGTGTGTCAGTCAGTAGTCTGTGTATGTGTGTGTCAGTCAGTAGTCTGTGTATGTGATTGTCAGTCAGTAGTCTGTGTATGTGTGTGTACGTCAGTAGTCTGTGTATGTGTGTGTCAGTCAGTAGTCTGTGTATGTGTGTGTCAGTCAGTAGTATGTGTATGTGTGTGTCAGTCAGTAGTCTTTGTATGTGTGTGTCAGTTAGTAGTCTGTGTATGTGTGTATGTCAGTAGTCTGTGTATGTGTGTGTCAGTCAGTAGTCTGTGTATGTGCTTGTCAGTCAGTAGTATGTGTATGTGTGTGTCAGTCAGTAGTCTGTGTATGTGTGTGTACGTCAGTAGTCTGTGTGTGTGTGTCAGTCAGTAGTATGTGTATGTGTGTGTACCTCAGTAGTCTGTGTATGTGTGTGTGTCAGTCAGTAGTCTGTGTATGTGTGTGTCAGTCAGTAGTCTGTGTATGTGTGTGTCAGTTAGTAGTCTGTGTATGTGTGTGTCAGTTAGTAGTCTGTGTATGTGTGTGTACGTCAGTAGTCTGTGTATGTGTGTGTATGTCAGTAGTCTGTGTATGTGTGTGTACGTCAGTAGTCTGTGTATGTGTGTCAGTCAGTAGTCTGTGTATATGTGTGTCAATTAGTAGTCTGTGTATGTGTGTACATCAGTAGTCTGTGTATGTGTGTGTCAGTCAGTAGTCTGTGTATGTGTGTGTCAGTAAGTAGTCTGTGTATGTGTGTGTCATTTAGTAGTCTGTGTATGTGTGTGTACGTCAGTAGTCTGAGTATGTGTGTGTACGTCAGTAGTCTGTGTATGTGTGTGTACGTCAGTAGTCTGTGTATGTGTGTCAGTCAGTAGTCTGTGTATGTGTGTGTCAGTTAGTAGTCTGTGTATGTGTGTACATCAGTAGTCTGTGTATGTGTGTGTACGTCAGTAGTCTGTGTATGTGTGTGTCAGTCAGTAGTCTGTGTAGTGTATGTGTGTGTCAGTCAGTAGTCTGTGTATGTGTGTGTCAGTCAGTAGTCTGTGTATGTGTGTGTACGTCAGTAGTCTGTGTATTTGTGTGTACGTCAGTAGTCTGTGTATGTGTCTCACAGTCAGTAGTCTGTGTATGTGTGTGTCAGTTAGTAGTCTATGTATGTGTGTATGTCAGTAGTCTGTGTATGTGTGTACAGCAGTAGTCTGTGTATGTGTGTGTACGTCAGTAGTCTGTGTATGTGTGTGTACGTCATTAGTGTGTGTATGTGTGTGTATGTCAGTAGTCTGTGTATGTGTGTGTCAGTCAGTAGTCTGTGTATGTGTGTGTCAGTCAGTAGTCTGTGCATGTGTGTGTCAGTCAGTAGTATGTGTATGTGTGTGTACGTCAGTAGTCTGTGTATGTGTGTGTCAGTCAGTAGTCTGTGTATGTGTGTGTCAGTCAGTAGTCTGTGTATGTGTGTGTCAGTAGTAGTCTGTGTATGTGTGTGTACGTCAGTAGTCTGTGTATGTGTGTGTCAGTTAGTAGTCTGTGTATGTGTGTACATCAGTAGTCTGTGTATGTGTGTGTACGTCAGTAGTCTGTGTATGTGTGTGTCAGTCAGTAGTCTGTGTATGTGTGTGTCAGTCAGTAGTCTGTGTATGTGTGTGTCAGTCAGTAGTCTGTGTATGTGTGTGTCAGTTAGTAGTCTGTGTATGTGTGTGTACGTCAGTAGTCTGTGTATGTGTGTGTATGTCAGTAGTCTGTGTATGTGTGTCAGTCAGTAGTCTGTGTATGTGTGTGTCAGTTAGTAGTCTGTGTATGTGTGTGTCAGTCAGTAGTATGTGTATGTGTGTGTACGTCAGTAGTCTGTGTATGTGTGTGTCAGTCAGTAGTGTGTGTATGTGTGTGTACGTCAGTAGTCTGTGTATGTGTGTGTACGTCAGTAGTCTGTGTATGTGTGTGTCAGTCAGTAGTCTGTGTATGTGTGTGTACGTCAGTAGTCTGTGTATGTGTGTGTCAGTCAGTAGTATGTGTATGTGTGTACGTCAGTAGTCTGTGTATGTGTGTGTCAGTCAGTAGTCTGTGTATGTGTGTGTCAGTCAGTAGTCTGTGTATGTGTGTGTCAGTTAGTAGTCTGTGTATGTGTGTACATCAGTAGTCTGTGTATGTGTGTGTACGTCAGTAGTCTGTGTATGTGTGTGTCAGTCAGTAGTCTGTGTATGTGTGTGTCAGTCAGTAGTCTGTGTATGTGTGTGTCAGTTAGTAGTCTGTGTATGTTTGTGTACGTCAGTAGTCTGTGTATGTGTGTGTACGTCAGTAGTCTGTGTATGTGTGTGTACGTCAGTAGTCTGTTGTATGTGTGTCAGTCAGTAGTCTGTGTATGTGTGTGTCAGTCAGTAGTCTGTGTATGTGTGTGTCAGTTAGTAGTCTGTGTATGTGTGTGTACGTCAGTAGTCTGTGTATGTGTGTGTACGTCAGTAGTCTGTGTATGTGTGTCAGTCAGTAATCTGTGTATGTGTGTGTCATTTAGTAGTCTGTGTATGTGTGTACATCAGTAGTCTGTGTATGTGTGTGTACGTCAGTAGTCTGTGTATGTGTGTGTCAGTCAGTAGTCTGTGTATGTGTGTGTCAGTCAGTAGTCTGTGTATGTGTGTGTCAGTCAGTAGTCTGTGTATGTGTGTGTCAGTCAGTAGTCTGTGTATGTGTGTGCGTCAGTCAGTAGTCTGTGTATGTGTGTATGTCAGTAATCTGTGTTTGTGTGTGTACGTCAGTAGTCTGTGTATGTGTGAGTCAGTCAGTAGTATGTGTATGTGTGTGTCAGTCAGTAGTCTTTGTATGTGTGTGTCAGTTAGTAGTCTGTGTATGTGTGTATGTCAGTAGTCTGTGTATGTGTGTGTCAGTCAGTAGTCTGTGTATGTGCTTGTCAGTCAGTAGTATGTGTATGTGTGTGTCAGTCAGTAGTCTGTGTATGTGTGTGTACGTCAGTAGTCTGTGTATGTGTGTCAGTCAGTAGTATGTGTATGTGTGTGTACGTCAGTAGTCTGTGTATGTGTGTGTCAGTCAGTCGTCTGTGTATGTGTGTGTCAGTCAGTAGTCTGTGTATGTGTGTGTCAGTTAGTAGTCTATGTATGTGTGTGTCAGTTAGTAGTCTGTGTATGTGTGTATGTCAGTAGTCTGTGTATGTGTGTGTCAGTCAGTAGTCTGTGTATGTGCTTGTCAGTCAGTAGTATGTGTATGTGTGTGTCAGTCAGTAGTCTGTGTATGTGTGTGTACGTCAGTAGTCTGTGTATGTGTGTGTCAGTCAGTAGTATGTGTATGTGTGTGTACGTCAGTAGTCTGTGTATGTGTGTGTCAGTCAGTAGTGTGTGTATGTGTGTGTACGTCAGTAGTCTGTGTATGTGTGTGTACGTCAGTAGTCTGTGTATGTGTGTGTCAGTCAGTAGTCTGTGTATGTGTGTGTACGTCAGTAGTCTGTGTATGTGTGTGTCAGTCAGTAGTATGTGTATGTGTGTACGTCAGTAGTCTGTGTATGTGTGTGTCAGTCAGTAGTCTGTGTATGTGTGTGTCAGTCAGTAGTCTGTGTATGTGTGTGTCAGTTAGTAGTCTGTGTATGTGTGTGTACGTCAGTTGTCTGTGTATGTGTGTGTACGTCAGTAGTCTGTGTATGTGTGTCAGTCAGTAGTCTGTGTATGTGTGTGTA
>NW_027440992.1:0-48380 GCF_031893055.1 Leptodactylus fuscus
GTCACACTCAGTACATACTATTTATCAAAGTCAGTATATACTATATATTATAGTAACAGTCAGTATATACTATTTATTACAGTCACAGTCATTATACACTATTTATCACAGTCAGTATATACTATTTTTTATAGTCACAGTCAGTATATACTATTTATTACAGTCACAGTCAAGATATATTATTTATCACAGTCAGTATATAATATTTATTATAGTCACACTCAGTATATACTATTTATCACAGTCAAACTCAGTATATACTATTTATTACAGTCACAGTCAGTATATAGTATTTATCACAGTCAGTATATAATATTTATTATAGTCACAGTCAGTATATACTATTTATCACAGTCAGTATATACTATTTATTATAGTCACAGTCAGTATATACTATTTATCACAGTCAGTATACACTATTTATTATAGTCACAGTTAGTATTTACTATTTATCACAGTCAGTATATACAAATTATTATAGTCACAGTCTGTATATACTATTTATTATAGTCACAGTCAGTATATACTATTTATTACAGTCACAGCCAGTATATACTATTTATAACAGTCAAACTCAATATATACTATTTATTTCAGTCTCACTCATTATATACTATTTATCACAATCAGTATATACTATTTATTATAGTCACAGTCAGTATATAATATTTATTACAGTCACACTTAGTATATACTATTTATTACAGTCAAACTCAGTATATAGTATTTATTACAGTCACAGTCAGTATATACTATTTATCACAGTCAAACTCAGTATATACTATTTATCACAGTCACACTCAGTATATACTATTTATTAGTCAGTATATACTATTTATTATAGTCACAGTCGGTATATACTATTTATTACAGTCACAGTCAGAATATACTATTTATCACAGTCAAACTCAGTATATACTATTTACTACAGTCACACTCAGTATATACTATTGATCCCAGTCAGTATATATTATTTAATATAGTCACAGTCAGTATATACTATTTTTTATAGTCACAGTCAGTATATACTATTTATTACAGTCACAGTCACTATATATTATTTATAACAGTCAGTATATACTATTTATTATAGTCACAGTCAGTATACACTGTTTATAATAGTCACAGTCAGTATACACTATTTATCACAATCAAACTCAGTATATACTATTTATTACAGTCACACTCAGTATATACTATTTATCAAAGTCAGTATACACTATATATTATAGTAACAGTCAGTATATACTATTTATTACAGTCACAGTCAGTATATACTATTTATTATAGTCACAGTCAGTATATACTATTTATTACAGTCACAGTCACTATATATTATTTATAACAGTCAGTAAATACTATTTATTATAGTCACAGTCAGTATATACTGTTTATTATAGTCACAGTCAGTATACACTATTTATCACAGTCAAACTCAGTATATACTATTTATTACAGTCACACTCAGTATATACTATTTATCAAAGTCAGTATATACTATATATTATAGTAACAGTCAGTATATACTATTTATTACAGTCACAGTCAGTATATACTATTTATCACAGTCAGTATATACTATTTATTATAGTCACAGTCAGTATATACTATTTATTACAGTCACAGTCAGTATTTACTATTTATCACAGTCAGTATATACTATTTATTATAGTCACACTCAGCATATACTATTTATCACAGTCAAACTCAGTATATATTATTTATTACAGTCACATCCAGTATATAGTATTTATCACAGTCAGTATATAATATTTATTATAGTCACAGTCAGTATATACTATTTATCACAGTCAGTATACACTATTTATTATAGTCACAGTTAGTAAATACTATTTATCACAGTCAGTATATACTATTTATTATAGTCACAGTCAGTATATACTATTTATTACAGTCACAGTCAGTATATACTATTTATGACAGTCAAACTCAGTATATACTATTTATTTCAGTCTCACTCAGTATATACTAGTTATCACAATCAGTATATACTATTTTTTATAGTCACACTCAGTATATACTATTTATTACAGTCACAGTCAGTATATACTATTTATCACAGTCATTATATACTATTTTTTATAGTCACACTCAGTATATACTATTTATCATAGTCAAACTCAGTATATACTATATATTACAGTCACAGTCAGTATATACTATTTATCACAGTCAGTATATACTATTTATTATAGTCACAGTCAGTATATACTATTTATCACAGTCAGTATATAAAACTTATTATAGTCACAGTCAGTATATACTATTTATTATAGTCACAGTCAGTAGATAGTATTTATTACAGTCTCACTCAGTATATACTATTTATCACAGTCAGTATATATTATTTATTATAGTCACAGTCAGTATATACTATTTATCACAGTCAACCTCAGTATATACTATTTATTACAGTCTCACTCTGTATAAACTATTTATCACAGTCAGTATATACTATTTATTATAGTCACAGTCAGTATATACTATTTTTTTACAGTCACACTCAGTATATACTATTTTTTAAAGTCAAACTCAGTATATAGTATTTATTACAGTCACACCCAGTATATAGTATTTATCACACTCAGTATATACTATTTATTATAGTCACAGTAGGTATGTACTATTTATTACAGTCATAGTCAGTATATACTATTTATCACAGTCAAACTCAGTATATACTATTTATTACAGTCTCACTCAGTGTATACTATTTATCACAGTCAGTATATACTATTTATTATAGTCACAGTCAGTTTATTCTATTTATTACAGTCACACTCAGTATATAATATTTATTACAGTCACACTCAGTATATACTATTTATTAAAGTCACAGTCAGTATATACTATTTATCAGACTCAGTATATACTATTTATCACAGTCACACTCAGTAAATACTATTTATCACAGTCAGTATATACTATTTATTATAGTCACAGTCAGTATATACTATTTATTATAGTCACAGTCAGTATATTCTATTTATCAAAGTCACAGTTAATATTTACTATTTATCACAGTCAGTATATACTATTTATTATAGTCACAGTCAGTATATACTATTTATCACAGTCAAACTCAGTATACTATTTATTACAGTCAAACTCAGTATATACTATTTATCAAAGTCAGTATATACTATTTATTATAGTCACAGTCAGTATATACTATTTATCACAGTAAGTATATACTATTTATTATAGTCACAGTTAGTATATACTATTTATCACAGTAAGTATATACAATTTATTATAGTCACATTCAGTATATACTATTTATTATAGTCACAGTCAGTATATACTATTTATTACAGTCACAGTCAGTATATACTATTTATCACAGTCAAACTCAGTATATACTATTTATTACAGTCTCACTCAGAATATACTATTTAACATAGTCAGTATATACTATTTATTATAGTCACACTCAGTATAAACTATTGATCACAGTCAAACTCAGTATATACTATTTATCACAGTCACACCCAGTATATACTATTTATTAGTCAGTATATACTATTTATTATAGTCACAGTCGGTATGTACTATTTATTACAGTCATAGTCAGTATCACAGTCAAACTCAGTATATACTATTTATTACAGTCTCACTCAGTGTATACTATTTATCACAGTCAGTATATACTATTTATTATAGTCACAGTCAGTTTATTCTATTTATTACAGTCACACTCAGTATATACTATTTATTACAGTCACACTCAGTATATAGTATTTATTTCAGTCACAGTCAGTATATACTATTTATCAGACTCAGTATATACTATTTATTACAGTCAAACTCAGTATATAGTATTTATTACAGTCACAGTCAGTATATACTATTTATCACAGTCAAACTCAGTATATATTATTTATCACAGTCAAACTCAGTATATAGTATTTATCACAGTCACACTCAGTATATACTATTTATTAGTCAGTATATACTATTTATTATAGTCACAGTTGGTATATACTATTTATTAGAGTCACAGTCAGTATATACTATTTATCACAGTCAAACTCAGTATATAGTATTTACTACAGTCACACTCAGTATATACTATTGATCCCAGTCAGTATATATTATTTATTATAGTCACAGTCAGTATATACTATTTTTTATAGTCACAGTCAGTATATACTATTTATTACAGTCACAGTCACTATATATTATTTATAACAGTCAGTTTATACTATTTCTTATAGTCACAGTCAGTATACACTGTTTATTATAGTCACAGTCAGTATACACTATTTATCACAGTCAAACTCAGTATATACTATTTATTACAGTCACACTCAGTATATACTATTTATCACAGTCAGTATAAACTATTTATTATAGTCACACTCAGTATATACTATATATTACAGTCACATTCAGTATATACTATTTATCACAGTCAGTATATATTATTTATTATAGTCACAGTCAGTATATACTATTTATTACAGTCACACTCAGTATATACTATTTATTACAGTCACACTCAGTATATAGTATTTATTACAGTCACAGTCAGTATATACTATTTATCACAGTCAGTATACACTATTTATTATAGTCACAGTTAGTATTTACTATTTATCACAGTCAGTATATACAAATTATTATAGTCACAGTCTGTATATACTATTTATTATAGTCACAGTCAGTATATACTATTTATTACAGTCACAGCCAGTATATACTATTTATAACAGTCAAACTCAATATATACTATTTATTTCAGTCTCACTCATTATATACTATTTATCACAATCAGTATATACTATTTATTATAGTCACAGTCAGTATATAATATTTATTACAGTCACACTTAGTATATACTATTTATTACAGTCAAACTCAGTATATAGTATTTATTACAGGCACAGTCAGTATATACTATTTATCACAGTCAAACTCAGTATATACTATTTATCACAGTCACACTCAGTATATACTATTTATTAGTCAGTATATACTATTTATTATAGTCACAGTCGGTATATACTATTTATTACAGTCACAGTCAGAATATACTATTTATCACAGTCAAACTCAGTATATACTATTTACTACAGTCACACTCAGTATATACTATTGATCCCAGTCAGTATATATTATTTAATATAGTCACAGTCAGTATATACTATTTTTTATAGTCACAGTCAGTATATACTATTTATTACAGTCACAGTCACTATATATTATTTATAACAGTCAGTATATACTATTTATTATAGTCACAGTCAGTATACACTGTTTATAATAGTCACAGTCAGTATACACTATTTATCACAATCAAACTCAGTATATACTATTTATTACAGTCACACTCAGTATATACTATTTATCAAAGTCAGTATACACTATATATTATAGTAACAGTCAGTATATACTATTTATTACAGTCACAGTCAGTATATACTATTTATTATAGTCACAGTCAGTATATACTATTTATTACAGTCACAGTCACTATATATTATTTATAACAGTCAGTAAATACTATTTATTATAGTCACAGTCAGTATATACTGTTTATTATAGTCACAGTCAGTATACACTATTTATCACAGTCAAACTCAGTATATACTATTTATTACAGTCACACTCAGTATATACTATTTATCAAAGTCAGTATATACTATATATTATAGTAACAGTCAGTATATACTATTTATTACAGTCACAGTCAGTATATACTATTTATCACAGTCAGTATATACTATTTATTATAGTCACAGTCAGTATATACTATTTATTACAGTCACAGTCAGTATTTACTATTTATCACAGTCAGTATATACTATTTATTATAGTCACACTCAGCATATACTATTTATCACAGTCAAACTCAGTATATATTATTTATTACAGTCACATCCAGTATATAGTATTTATCACAGTCAGTATATAATATTTATTATAGTCACAGTCAGTATATACTATTTATCACAGTCAGTATACACTATTTATTATAGTCACAGTTAGTAAATACTATTTATCACAGTCAGTATATACTATTTATTATAGTCACAGTCAGTATATACTATTTATTACAGTCACAGTCAGTATATACTATTTATGACAGTCAAACTCAGTATATACTATTTATTTCAGTCTCACTCAGTATATACTAGTTATCACAATCAGTATATACTATTTTTTATAGTCACACTCAGTATATACTATTTATTACAGTCACAGTCAGTATATACTATTTATCACAGTCATTATATACTATTTTTTATAGTCACACTCAGTATATACTATTTATCATAGTCAAACTCAGTATATACTATATATTACAGTCACAGTCAGTATATACTATTTATCACAGTCAGTATATACTATTTATTATAGTCACAGTCAGTATATACTATTTATCACAGTCAGTATATAAAACTTATTATAGTCACAGTCAGTATATACTATTTATTATAGTCACAGTCAGTAGATAGTATTTATTACAGTCTCACTCAGTATATACTATTTATCACAGTCAGTATATATTATTTATTATAGTCACAGTCAGTATATACTATTTATCACAGTCAACCTCAGTATATACTATTTATTACAGTCTCACTCTGTATAAACTATTTATCACAGTCAGTATATACTATTTATTATAGTCACAGTCAGTATATACTATTTTTTTACAGTCACACTCAGTATATACTATTTTTTAAAGTCAAACTCAGTATATAGTATTTATTACAGTCACACCCAGTATATAGTATTTATCACACTCAGTATATACTATTTATTATAGTCACAGTAGGTATGTACTATTTATTACAGTCATAGTCAGTATATACTATTTATCACAGTCAAACTCAGTATATACTATTTATTACAGTCTCACTCAGTGTATACTATTTATCACAGTCAGTATATACTATTTATTATAGTCACAGTCAGTTTATTCTATTTATTACAGTCACACTCAGTATATAATATTTATTACAGTCACACTCAGTATATACTATTTATTAAAGTCACAGTCAGTATATACTATTTATCAGACTCAGTATATACTATTTATCACAGTCACACTCAGTAAATACTATTTATCACAGTCAGTATATACTATTTATTATAGTCACAGTCAGTATATACTATTTATTATAGTCACAGTCAGTATATTCTATTTATCAAAGTCACAGTTAATATTTACTATTTATCACAGTCAGTATATACTATTTATTATAGTCACAGTCAGTATATACTATTTATCACAGTCAAACTCAGTATACTATTTATTACAGTCAAACTCAGTATATACTATTTATCAAAGTCAGTATATACTATTTATTATAGTCACAGTCAGTATATACTATTTATCACAGTAAGTATATACTATTTATTATAGTCACAGTTAGTATATACTATTTATCACAGTAAGTATATACAATTTATTATAGTCACATTCAGTATATACTATTTATTATAGTCACAGTCAGTATATACTATTTATTACAGTCACAGTCAGTATATACTATTTATCACAGTCAAACTCAGTATATACTATTTATTACAGTCTCACTCAGAATATACTATTTAACATAGTCAGTATATACTATTTATTATAGTCACACTCAGTATAAACTATTGATCACAGTCAAACTCAGTATATACTATTTATCACAGTCACACCCAGTATATACTATTTATTAGTCAGTATATACTATTTATTATAGTCACAGTCGGTATGTACTATTTATTACAGTCATAGTCAGTATCACAGTCAAACTCAGTATATACTATTTATTACAGTCTCACTCAGTGTATACTATTTATCACAGTCAGTATATACTATTTATTATAGTCACAGTCAGTTTATTCTATTTATTACAGTCACACTCAGTATATACTATTTATTACAGTCACACTCAGTATATAGTATTTATTTCAGTCACAGTCAGTATATACTATTTATCAGACTCAGTATATACTATTTATTACAGTCAAACTCAGTATATAGTATTTATTACAGTCACAGTCAGTATATACTATTTATCACAGTCAAACTCAGTATATATTATTTATCACAGTCAAACTCAGTATATAGTATTTATCACAGTCACACTCAGTATATACTATTTATTAGTCAGTATATACTATTTATTATAGTCACAGTTGGTATATACTATTTATTAGAGTCACAGTCAGTATATACTATTTATCACAGTCAAACTCAGTATATAGTATTTACTACAGTCACACTCAGTATATACTATTGATCCCAGTCAGTATATATTATTTATTATAGTCACAGTCAGTATATACTATTTTTTATAGTCACAGTCAGTATATACTATTTATTACAGTCACAGTCACTATATATTATTTATAACAGTCAGTTTATACTATTTCTTATAGTCACAGTCAGTATACACTGTTTATTATAGTCACAGTCAGTATACACTATTTATCACAGTCAAACTCAGTATATACTATTTATTACAGTCACACTCAGTATATACTATTTATCACAGTCAGTATAAACTATTTATTATAGTCACACTCAGTATATACTATATATTACAGTCACATTCAGTATATACTATTTATCACAGTCAGTATATATTATTTATTATAGTCACAGTCAGTATATACTATTTATTACAGTCACACTCAGTATATACTATTTATTACAGTCACACTCAGTATATAGTATTTATTACAGTCACAGTCAGTATATACTATCAGACTCAATATATATTATTTATCACAGTTAAACTCAGTATATACTATTTATCACAGTCAAACTCAGTATATTCTATTTATCAGTCAGTATATACTATTTATTATAGTCACAGTCGGTATATACTATTTATTACAGTCACAGTCAGTATATACTATTTATCACAGTCAGTATATACTATTTATTATAGTCACAATCAGTATATACTATTTATCACAGTCAAACTCAGTATATACTATTTATCAGTCAGTATATACTATTTATTATAGTCACAGTCGGTATATACTATTTATTATAGTCACATTCAGTATATACTATTTATCACAGTCAGTATATACTATTTATCACAGTCAAACTCAGTATATACTATTTATCACAGTCAAACTCAGTATATACTATATATTACAGTCACACTCAGTATATACTATTTATCAAAGTCAGTATATACTATATATTATAGTAACAGTCAGTATATACTATTTATTACAGTCACAGTCATTATATACTATTTATCACAGTCAGTATATACTATTTATTATAGTCACAGTCAGTATATACTATTTATTACAGTCACAGTCAGGATATACTATTTATCACAGTCAGTATATAATATTTATTATAGTCACACTCAGTATATACTATTTATCACAGTCAAACTCAGTATATACTATTTATTACAGTCACAGTCAGTATATAGTATTTATCACAGTCAGTATATAATATTTATTATAGTCACAGTCAGTATATACTATTTATCACAGTCAGTATATACTATTTATTATAGTCACAGTCAGTATATACTATTTATCACAGTCAGTATACACTATTTATTATAGTCACAGTTAGTATTTACTATTTATCACAGTCAGTATATACAATTTATTATAGTCACAGTCAGTATATACTATTTATTATAGTCACAGTCAGTATATACTATTTATTACAGTCACAGTAAGTATATACTATTTATAACAGTCAAACTCAATATATACTATTTATTTCAGTCTCACTCAGTATATACTATTTATCACAATCAGTATATACTATTTATTATAGTCACAGTCAGTATATAATATTTATTACAGTCACACTCAGTATATACTATTTATTACAGTCAAACTCAGTATATAGTATTTATTACAGTCACACTCAGTATATACTATTTATCACAGTCAAACTCAGTATATACTATTTATCACAGTCACACTCAGTATATACTATTTATTAGTCAGTATATACTATTTATTATAGTCACAGTCGGTATATACTATTTATTACAGTCACAGTCAGAATATACTATTTATCACAGTGAAACTCAGTATATACTATTTACTACAGTCACACTCAGTATATACTATTGATCCCAGTCAGTATATATTATTTATTATAGTCACAGTCAGTATATACTATTTTTTATTGTCACAGTCAGTATATACTATTTATTACCGTCACAGTCACTATATATTATTTATAACAGTCAGTTTATACTATTTATTATAGTCACAGTCAGTATACACTGTTTATTATAGTCACAGTCAGTATACACTATTTATCACAGTCAAACTCAGTATATACTATTTATTACAGTCACACTCAGTATTTACTATTTATCACAGTCAGTATAAACTATTTATTATAGTCACACTCAGTATATACTATATATTACAGTCACATTCAGTATATACTATTTATCACAGTCAGTATATATTATTTATTATAGTCACAGTCAGTATATACTATTTATTACAGTCACACTCAGTATATACTATTTATTACAGTCACACTCAGTATATAGTATTTATTACAGTCACAGTCAGTATATACTATCAGACTCAATATATATTATTTATCACAGTTAAACTCAGTATATACTATTTATCACAGTCAAACTCAGTATATTCTATTTATCAGTCAGTATATACTATTTATTATAGTCACACTCAGTATATACTATTTATTACAGTCACAGTCAGTATATACTATTTATCACAGTCAGTATATACTATTTTTTATAGTCACACTCAGTATATACTATTTATCATGGTCAAACTCAGTATATACTATATATTACAGTCACACTCAGTATATACTATTTATCACAGTCAGTGTATACTATTTATTATAGTCACAGTCAGTATATACTATTTATCACAGTCAGTATATAAAACTTATTATAGTCACAGTCAGTACATAGTATTTATTACAGTCTCACTCAGTATATACTATTTATCACAGTCAGTATATACTATTTATTATAGTCACAGTCAGTATATACTATTTATCACAGTCAACCTCAGTATATACTATTTATTACATTCTCACTCTGTATAAACTATTTATCACAGTCAGTATATACTATTTATTATAGTCACAGTCAGTATATACTATTTTTTACAGTCACACTCAGTATATACTATTTTTTACAGTCAAACTCAGTATATAGTATTTATTACAGTCACACTCAGTATATACTATTTATCACAGTCACACCCAGTATATACTATTTATCACACTCAGTATATACTATTTATTATAGTCACAGTAGGTATGTACTATTTATTACAGTCATAGTCAGTATATACTATTTATCACAGTCAAACTTAGTATATACTATTTATTACAGTCTCACTCAGTGTATACTATTTATCACAGTCAGTATATACTATTTATTATAGTCACAGTCAGTTTATTCTATTTATTACAGTCACACTCAGTATATAATATTTATTACAGTCACACTCAGTATATACTATTTATTACAGTCACACTCAGTATATACTATTTATCAGACTCAGTATATACTATTTATCACAGTCACACTCAGTAAATACTATTTATCACAGTCAGTATATACTAATTATTATAGTCACAGTCAGTATATACTATTTATTATAGTCACAGTCAGTATATACTATTTATCACAGTCACAGTTAATATTTACTATTTATCAAAGTCAGTATATACTATTTATTACAGTCAAACTCAGTATATACTATTTATCACAGTCAGTATATACTATTTATTATAGTCACAGTCAGTATATACTATTTATCACAGTAAGTATATACTATTTATTATGGTCACAGTTAGTATATACTATTTATCACAGTAAGTATATACAATTTATTATAGTCACAGTCAGTATATACTATTTATTATAGTCACAGTCAGTATATACTATTTATTACAGTCACAGTCAGTATATACTATTTATCACAGTCAAACTCAGTATATACTATTTATTACAGTCTCACTCAGAATATACTATTTAACATAGTCAGTATATACTATTTATTATAGTCACACTCAGTATGAACTATTGATCACAGTCAAACTCAGTATATACTATTTATCACAGTCACACCCAGTATATACTATTTATTAGTTAGTATATACTATTTATTATAGTCACAGTCGGTATGTACTATTTATTACAGTCATAGTCAGTATCACAGTCAAACTCAGTATATACTATTTATTACAGTCTCACTCAGTGTATACTATTTATCACAGTCAGTATATACTATTTATTATAGTCACAGTCAGTTTATTCTATTTATTACAGTCACACTCAGTATATACTATTTATTACAGTCACACTCAGTATATAGTTTTTATTACAGTCACACTCAGTATATACTATTTATTAAAGTCAGTATATACTATATAATCTAGAAACAGTCAGTATATACTATTTATTACAGTCACAGTCATTATATACTATTTATCACAGTCAGTATATACTATTTATTACAGTCACAGTCAGGATATACTATTTATCACAGTCAGTATATAATATTTATTATAGTCACACTCAGTATATACTATTTATCACAGTCAAACTCAGTATATACTATTTATTACAGTCACAGTCAGTATATAGTATTTATCAAGTCAGTATATAATATTTATTATAGACACAGTCAGTATATACTATTTATCACAGTCAGTATATACTATTTATTATAGTCACAGTCAGTATATACTATTTATCACAGTCAGTATACACTATTTATTATAGTCACAGTTAGTATTTACTATTTATCACAGTCAGTATTTACAATTTATTATAGTCACAGTCAGTATATACTATTTATCACAGTCAAACTCAGTATATATTATTTATTACAGTCACATCCAGTATATACTATTTATCACAGTCAAACTCAGTATATATTATTTATTACAGTCACATCCAGTATATAGTATTTATCACAGTCAGTATATAATATTTATTATAGTCACAGTCAGTATATACTATTTATCACAGTCAGTATATACTATTTATTATAGTCACAGTTAGTAAATACTATTTATCACAGTCAGTATATACAATTTATCATAGTCACAGTCAGTATATACTATTTATTATAGTCACAGTCAGTATATACTATTTATTACAGTCACAGTCAGTATATACTATTTATGACAGTCAAACTCAGTATATACTATTTATTTCAGTCTCACTCAGTATATACTAGTTATCACAATCAGTATATACTATTTTTTATAGTCACACTCAGTATATACTATTTATTACAGTCACAGTCAGTATATACTATTTATCACAGTCAGTATATACTATTTATTACAGTCACAGTCACTATATATTATTTATAACAGTCAGTATATACTATTTATTATAGTCACAGTCAGTATACACTGTTTATTATAGTCACAGTCAGTATACACTATTTATCACAATCAAACTCAGTATATACTATTTATTACAGTCACACTCAGTATATACTATTTATCAAAGTCAGTATACACTATATATTATAGTAACAGTCAGTATATACTATTTATTACAGTCACAGTCAGTATATACTATTTATTATAGTCACAGTCAGTATATACTATTTATTACAGTCACAGTCACTATATATTATTTATAACAGTCAGTATATACTATTTATTATAGTCACAGTCAGTATATACTGTTTATTATAGTCACAGTCAGTATACACTATTTATCACAGTCAAACTCAGTATATACTATTTATTACAGTCACACTCAGTATATAATATTTATCAAAGTCAGTATATACTATATATTATAGTAACAGTCAGTATATACTATTTATTACAGTCACAGTCAGTATTTACTATTTATCACAGTCAGTATATACTATTTATTATAGTCACACTCAGCATATACTATTTATCACAGTCAAACTCAGTATATATTATTTATTACAGTCACATCCAGTATATAGTATTTATCACAGTCAGTATATAATATTTATTATAGTCACAGTCAGTATATACTATTTATCACAGTCAGTATATACTATTTATTATAGTCACAGTTAGTAAATACTATTTATCACAGTCAGTATATACAATTTATCATAGTCACAGTCAGTATATACTATTTATTATAGTCACAGTCAGTATATACTATTTATTACAGTCACAGTCAGTATATACTATTTATGACAGTCAAACTCAGTATATACTAGTTATCACAATCAGTATATACTATTTTTTATAGTCACACTCAGTATATACTATTTATTACAGTCACAGTCAGTATATACTATTTATCACAGTCAGTATATACTATTTTTTATAGTCACACTCAGTATATACTATTTATCATGGTCAAACTCAGTATATACTATATATTACAGTCACAGTCAGTATATACTATTTATCACAGTCAGTATATACTATTTATTATAGTCACAGTCAGTATATACTATTTATCACAGTCAGTTATAAAACTTATTATAGTCACAGTCAGTATATACTATTTATTATAGTCACAGTCAGTAGATAGTATTTATTACAGTCTCACTCAGTATATACTATTTATCACAGTCAGTATATACTATTTATTATAGTCACAGTCAGTATATACTATTTATTATAGTCACAGTCAGTATATACTATTTATTACAGTCACAGACAGTATATACTATTTATCACAGTCAAACTCAATATATACATTTTATTACAGTCTCACTCAGAACATACTATTTAACATAGTCAGTATATACTATTTATTATAGTCACACTCAGTATAAACTATTGATCACAGTCAAACTCAGTATATACTATTTATCACAGTCACACCCAGTATATACTATTTATTAGTCAGTATATACTATTTACTATAGTCACAGTCGGTATGTACTATTTATTACAGTCATAGTCAGTATCACAGTCAAAATCAGTATATACTATTTATTACAGTCTCACTCAGTGTATACTATTTATCACAGTCAGTATATACTATTTATTATAGTCACAGTCAGTTTATTCTATTTATTACAGTCACACTCAGTATATACTATTTATTACAGTCACACTCAGTATATAGTAGTTATTACAGTCACAGTCAGTATATACTATTTATCAGACTCAGTATATACTATTTATTACAGTCAAACTCAGTATATAGTATTTATTACAGTCACAGTCAGTATATACTATTTATCACAGTCAAACTCAGTATATACTATTTATGACAGTCAAACTCAGTATATAGTATTTATCACAGTCACACTCAGTATATACTATTTATTAGTCAGTATATACTATTTATTATAGTCACAGTTGGTATATACTATTTATTAGAGTCACAGTCAGTATATACTATTTATCACAGTCAAACTCAGTATATACTATTACTACAGTCACACTCAGTATATACTATTGATCCCAGTCAGTATATATTATTTATTATAGTCACAGTCAGTATATACTATTTTTTATAGTCACAGTCAGTATATACTATTTATTACAGTCACAGTCACTATATATTATTTATAACAGTCAGTTTATACTATTTATTATAGTCACAGTCAGTATACACTGTTTATTATAGTCACAGTCAGTATACACTATTTATCACAGTCAAACTCAGTATATACTATTTATTATAGTCACACTCAGTATATACTATTTATCACAGTCAGTATAAACTATTTATTATAGTCACACTCAGTATATACTATATATTACAGTCACATTCAGTATATAATATTTATCACAGTCAGTATATATTATTTAATATAGTCACAGTCAGTATATACTATTTATTACAGTCACACTCAGTATATACTATTTATTACAGTCACACTCAGTATATAGTATTTATTACAGTCACAGTCAGTATATACTATCAGACTCAATATATATTATTTATCACAGTTAAACTCAGTATATACTATTTATCACAGTCAAACTCAGTATATTCTATTTATCAGTCAGTATATACTATTTATTATAGTCACAGTCGGTATATACTATTTATTACAGTCACAGTCAGTATATACTATTTATCACAGTCAGTATATACTATTTATTATAGTCACAGTCAGTAGATACTATTTATCACAGTCAAACTCAGTATACTATTTATTACAGTCAAACTCAGTATATACTATTTATCACAGTCAGTATATACTATTTATTATAGTCACGGTCAGTATGTACTATTTATCACAGTAAGTATATATTATTTATTATAGTCACAGTTAGTATATACTATTTATCACAGTAAGTATATATAATTTATTATAGTCACAGTCAGTATATACTATTTATTATAGTCACAGTCAGTATATACTATTTATTACAGTCACAGTCAGTATATACTATTTATCACAGTCAAACTCAGTATATACTATTTATTACAGTCTCACTCAGAATATACTATTTAACATAGTCAGTATATACTATTTATTATCGTCACACTCAGAATAAACTATTGATCACAGTCAAACTCAGTATATACTATTTATCACAGTCACACCCACTATATACTATTTATTAGTCAGTATATACTATTTATTATAGTCACAGTCGGTATGTACTATTTATTACAGTCAGTATATACTATATATTATAGTAACAGTCAGTATATACTATTTATTACAGTCAGTCATTATATACTATTTATCACAGTCAGTATATACTATTTTTTATAGTCACAGTCAGTATATACTATTTATTATAGTCACAGTCAGTAGATAGTTTTTATTACAGTCTCACACAGTATATACTATTTATCAAAGTCAGTATATACTATATATTATAGTAACAGTCAGTATATACTATTTATTACAGTCAGTCATTATATACTATTTATCACAGTCAGTATATACTATTTTTTATAGTCACAGTCAGTATATACTATTTATTATAGTCACAGTCAGTAGATAGTATTTATTACAGTCTCACTCAGTATATACTATTTATCACAGTCAGTATATACTATTTATTATAGTCACAGTCAGTATATACTATTTATCACAGTCAACCTCAGTATATACTATTTATTACAGTCTCACTCTGTATAAACTATTTATCACAGTCAGTATATACTATTTATTATAGTCACAGTCAGTATATACTATTTTTTACAGTCACACTCAGTATATACTATTTTTTACAGTCAAACTCAGTATATAGTATTTATTACAGTCACACTCAGTATATACTATTTATCACAGTCACACCCAGTATATACTATTTATCACACTCAGTATATACTATTTATTAAAGTCACAGTAGGTATGTACTATTTATTACAGTCATAGTCAGTATATACTATTTATCACAGTCAAACTCAGTATATACTATTTATTACAGTCTCACTCAGTGTATACTATTTATCACAGTCAGTATATACTATTTATTATAGTCACAGTCAGTTTATTCTATTTATTACAGTCACACTCAGTATATAATATTTATTACAGTCACACTCAGTATATACTATTTATTACAGTCACAGTCAGTATATACTATTTATCAGACTCAGTATATACTATTTATCACAGTCACACTCAGTAAATACTATTTATCACAGTCAGTATATACTAATTATTATAGTCACAGTCAGTATATACTATTTATTATAGTCACAGTCAGTATATACTATTTATCACAGTCACAGTTAATATTTACTATTTATCAAAGTCAGTATATACTATTTATTATAGTCACAGTCAGTATATACTATTTATCACAGTCAAACTAAGTATACTATTTATTACAGTCAAACTCAGTATATACTATTTATCACAGTCAGTATATACTATTTATTATAGTCACAGTCAGTATATACTATTTATCACAGTAAGTATATACAATTTATTATAGTCACAGTCAGTATATACTATTTATTATGGTCACAGTTAGTATATACTATTTATCACAGTAAGTATATACAATTTATTATAGTCACAGTCAGCATATACTATTTATTATAGTCACAGTCAGTATATACTATTTATTACAGTCACAGTCAGTATATACTATTTATCACAGTCAAACTCAGTATATACTATTTATTACAGTCTCACTCAGAATATACTATTTAACATAGTCAGTATATACTATTTATTATAGTCACACTCAGTATGAACTATTGATCACAGTCAAACTCAGTATATACTATTTATCACAGTCACACCCAGTATATACTATTTATTAGTTAGTATATACTATTTATTATAGTCACAGTCGGTATGTACTATTTATTACAGTCATAGTCAGTATCACAGTCAACCTCAGTATATACTATTTATTACAGTCTCACTCAGTGTATACTATTTATCACAGTCAGTATATACTATTTATTATAGTCACAGTCAGTTTATTCTATTTATTACAGTCACACTCAGTATATAGTATTTATTACAGTCACACTCAGTATATACTATTTATTAAAGTCAGTATATACTATATAATCTAGAAACAGTCAGTATATACTATTTATTACAGTCACAGTCATTATATACTATTTATCACAGTCAGTATATACTATTTATTACAGTCACAGTCAGGATATACTATTTATCACAGTCAGTATATAATATTTATTATAGTCACACTCAGTATATACTATTTATCACAGTCAAACTCAGTATATACTATTTATTACAGTCACAGTCAGTATATAGTATTTATCACAGTCAGTATATAATATTTATTATAGTCACAGTCAGTATATACTATTTATCACAGTCAGTATATACTATTTATTATAGTCACAGTCAGTATATACTATTTATCACAGTCAGTATACACTATTTATTATAGTCACAGTTAGTATTTACTATTTATCACAGTCAGTATTTACAATTTATTATAGTCACAGTCAGTATATACTATTTATCACAGTCAAACTCAGTATATATTATTTATTACAGTCACATCCAGTATATACTATTTATCACAGTCAAACTCAGTGTATATTATTTATTACAGTCACATCCAGTATATAGTATTTATCACAGTCAGTATATAATATTTATTATAGTCACAGTCAGTATATACTATTTATCACAGTCAGTTTATACTATTTATTATAGTCACAGTTAGTAAATACTATTTATCACAGTCAGTATATACAATAAATCATAGTCACAGTCAATATATACTATTTATTATAGTCACAGTCAGTATATACTATTTATTACAGTCACAGTCAGTATATACTATTTGTGACAGTAAAACTCAGTATATACTATTTATTTCAGTCTCACTCAGTATATACTAGTTATCACAATCAGTATATACTATTTTTTATAGTCACACTCAGTATATACTATTTATTACAGTCACAGTCAGTATATACTATTTATCACAGTCAGTATATACTATTTTTATAGTCACACTCAGTATATACTATTTATCATGGTCAAACTCAGTATATACTATATATTACAGTCACAGTCAGTATATACTATTTATCACAGTCAGTATATACTATTTATTATAGTCACAGTCAGTATATACTATTTATCACAGTCAGTATATAAAACTTATTATAGTCACAGTCAGTATATACTATTTATTATAGTCACAGTCAGTAGATAGTATTTATTACAGTCTCACTCAGTATATACTATTTATCACAGTCAGTATATATTATTTATTATAGTCACAGTCAGTATATACTATTTATCACAGTCAACCTCAGTATATACTATTTATTACAGTCTCACTCTGTAAAAACTATTTATCACAGTCAGTATATACTATTTATTATAGTCACAGTCAGTATATACTATTTTTTACAGTCAAACTCAGTAAATAGTATTTATTACAGTCACACTCAGTATATACTATTTATCACAGTCAGTATATACTATTTATTATAGTCACAGTCAGTATATACTATTTATCACAGTAAGTATATACTATTTATTATGGTCACAGTTAGTATATACTATTTATCACAGTAAGTATATACAATTTATTATAGTCACAGTCAGTATATACTATTTATTATAGTCACAGTCAGTATATACTATTTATTACAGTCACAGTCAGTATATACTATTTATCACAGTCAAACTCAGTATATACTTTTTATTACAGTCTCACTCAGAACATACTATTTAACATAGTCAGTATATACTATTTATTATAGTCACACTCAGTATAAACTATTGATCACAGTCAAACTCAGTATATACTATTTATCACAGTCACACCCAGTATATACTATTTATTAGTCAGTATATACTATTTATTATAGTCACAGTCGGTATGTACTATTTATTACAGTCATAGTCAGTATATACTATTTATCACAGTCAAACTCAGTATATACTATTTATTACAGTCTCACTCAGTGTATACTATTTATCACAGTCAGTATATACTATTTATTATAGTCACAGTCAGTTTATTCTATTTATTACAGTCACACTCAGTATATACTATTTATTACAGTCACACTCAGTATATAGTATTTATTACAGTCACACTCAGTATATACTATTTATCAAAGTCAGTATATACTATATAATCTAGAAACAGTCAGTATATACTATTTATTACAGTCACACCCAGTATATACTATTTATCACACTCAGTATATACTATTTATTAAAGTCACAGTAGGCATGTACTATTTATTACAGTCATAGTCAGTATATACTATTTATCACAGTCAAACTCAGTATATACTATTTATTACAGTCTCACTCAGTGTATACTATTTATCACAGTCAGTATATACTATTTATTATAGTCACAGTCAGTTTATTCTATTTATTACAGTCACACTCAGTATATACTATTTATTACAGTCACACTCAGTATATAGTATTTATTACAGTCACACTCAGTATATACTATTTATCAAAGTCAGTATATACTATATAATCTAGAAACAGTCAGTATATACTATTTATTACAGTCACAGTCATTATATACTATTTATCACAGTCAGTATATACTATTTATTACAGTCACAGTCAGGATATACTATTTATCACAGTCAGTATATAATATTTATTATAGTCACACTCAGTATATACTATTTATCACAGTCAATCTCAGTATATACTATTTATTACAGTCACAGTCAGTATATAGTATTTATCACAGTCAGTATATAATATTTATTATAGTCACAGTCAGTATATACTATTTATCACAGTCAGTATATACTATTTATTATAGTCACAGTCAGTATATACTATTTATCACAGTCAGTATACACTATTTATTATAGTCACAGTCAGTATATACTATTTATCACAGTCAAACTCAGTATATACTATTTATCACAGTCAAACTCAGTATATACTATTTATTAGTCAGTATATACTATTTATTATAGTCACAGTTGGTATATACTATTTATTAGAGTCACAGTCAGTATATACTATTTATCACAGTCAAACTCAGTATATACTATTTACTACAGTCAAACTCAGTATATACTATTGATCCCAGTCAGTATATATTATTTATTATAGGCACAGTCAGTATATACTATTTTTTATAGTCACAGTCAGTATATACTATTTATTACAGTCACAGTCACTATATATTATTTATAACAGTCAGTTTATACTATTTATTATAGTCACAGTCAGTATACACTGTTTATTATAGTCACAGTCAGTATACACTATTTAACACAGTCAAACTCAGTATATACTATTTATTACAGTCACACTCAGTATATACTATTTATCACAGTCAGTATAAACTATTTATTATAGTCACACTCAGTATATACTATATATTACAGTCACATTCAGTATATACTATTTATCACAGTCAGTATATATTATTTATTATAGTCACAGTCAGTATATACTATTTATTACAGTCACACTCAGTATATACTATTTATTACAGTCACACTCAGTATATACTATTTATTACAGTCACACTCAGTATATACTATCAGACTCAATATATATTATTTATCACAGTTAAACTCAGTATATACTATTTATCACAGTCAAACTCAGTATATTCTATATATCAGTCAGTATATACTATTTATTATAGTCACAGTCGGTATATACTATTTATTACAGTCACAGTCAGTATATACTATTTATCACAGTCAGTATATACTATTTATTATAGTCACAATCAGTATATACTATTTATCACAGTCAAACTCAGTATATACTATTTATCAGTCAGTATATACTATTTATTATAGTCACAGTCGGTATATACTATTTATTACAGTCACAGTCAGTATATACTATTTATCACAGTCAGTATATACTATTTATCACAGTCAAACTCAGTATATACTATTTATCACAGTCAAACTCAGTATATATTATATATTACAGTCACACTCAGTATATACTATTTATCAAAGTCAGTATATACTATATATTATAGTAACAGTCAGTATATACTATTTATTACAGTCACAGTCATTATATACTATTTATCACAGTCAGTATATACTATTTTTTATAGTCACAGTCAGTATATACTATTTATTACAGTCACAGTCAGGATATACTATTTATCACAGTCAGTATATAATATTTATTATAGTCACACTCAGTATATACTATTTATCACAGTCAAACTCAGTATATACTATTTATTACAGTCACAGTCAGTATAGAGTATTTATCACAGTCAGTATATAATATTTATTATAGTCACAGTCAGTATATACTATTTATCACAGTCAGTATATACTATTTATTATAGTCACAGTCAGTATATACTATTTATCACAGTCAGTATACACTATTTATTATAGTCACAGTTAGTATTTACTATTTATCACAGTCAGTATATACAATTTATTATAGTCACAGTCTGTATATACTATTTATTATAGTCACAGTCAGTATATACTATTTATTACAGTCACAGCCAGTATATACTATTTATAACAGTCAAACTCAATATATACTTTTTATTTCAGTCTCACTCAGTATATACTATTTATCACAATCAGTATATACTATTTATTATAGTCACAGTCAGTATATAATATTTATTACAGTCACACTCAGTATATACTATTTATCACAGTCACACTCAGTATATACTATTTATCACAGTCACACTCAGTATATACTATTTATTAGTCAGTATATACTATTTATTATAGTCACAGTCGGTATATACTATTTATTACAGTCACAGTCAGAATATACTATGTATCACAGTCAAACTCAGTATATACTATTTACTACAGTCACACTCAGTATATACTATTGATCCCAGTCAGTATATATTATTTAATATAGTCACAGTCAGTATATACTATTTATTACAGTCACAGTCACTATATATTATTTATAACAGTCAGTATATACTATTTATTATAGTCACAGTCAGTATACACTGTTTATTATAGTCACAGTCAGTATACACTATTTATCACAATCAAACTCAGTATATACTGTTTATTACAGTAACACTCAGTATATACTATTTATCAAAGTCAGTATACACTATATATTATAGTAACCGTCAGTATATACTATTTATTACAGTCACAGTCAGTATATACTATTTATTATAGTCACAGTCAGTATATACTATTTATTACAGTCACAGTCACTATATATTATTTATAACAGTCAGTATATAATATTTATTATAGTCACAGTCAGTATACACTATTTATCACAGTCAAACTCAGTATATACTATTTATTACAGTCACACTCAGTATATACTATTTATCAAAGTCAGTATATACTATATATTATAGTAACAGTCAGTATATACTATTTATTACAGTCACAGTCAGTATATACTATTTGTCACAGTCAGTATATACTATTTATTATAGTCACAGTCAGTATATACTATTTATTACAGTCACAGTCAGTATTTACTATTTATCACAGTCAGTATATACTATTTATTATAGTCACACTCAGCATATACTATTTATCACAGTCAAACTCAGTATATATTATTTATTACAGTCACATCCAGTATATAGTATTTATCACAGTCAGTATATAATATTTATTATAGTCACAGTCAGTATATACTATTTATCACAGTCAGTATATACTATTTATTATAGTCACAGTTAGTAAATACTATTTATCACAGTCAGTATATACAATTTATCATAGTCACAGTCAGTATATACTATTTATTACAGTCACAGTCAGTATATACTATTTATGACAGTCAAACTCAGTATATACTATTTATTTCAGTCTCACTCAGTATATACTAGTTATCACAATCAGTATATACTATTTTTTATAGTCACACTCAGTATATACTATTTATTACAGTCACAGTCAGTATATACTATTTATCACAGTCAGTATATACTATTTTTTATAGTCACACTCAGTATATACTATTTATCATGGTCAAACTCAGTATATGCTATATATTACAGTCACAGTCAGTATATACTATTTATCACAGTCAGTATATACTATTTATTATAGTCACAGTCAGTAAATACTATTTATCACAGTCAGTATATAAAACTTATTATAGTCACAGTCAGTATATACTATTTATTATAGTCACAGTCAGTAGATAGTATTTATTACAGTCTCACTCAGTATATACTATTTATCACAGTCAGTATATACTATTTTTTACAGTCACACCCAGTATATACTATTTATCACACTCAGTATATACTATTTATTATAGTCACAGTAGGTATGTACTATTTATTACAGTCATAGTCAGTATATACTATTTATCACAGTCAAACTCAGTATATACTATTTATTACAGTCTCACTCAGTGTATACTATTTATCACAGTCAGTATATACTATTTATTATAGTCACAGTCAGTTTATTCTATTTATTACAGTCACACTCAGTATATAATATTTATTACAGTCACACTCAGTATATACTATTTATTACAGTCACAGTCAGTATATACTATTTATCAGACTCAGTATATACTATTTATCACAGTCACACTCAGTAAATACTATTTATCACAGTCAGTATATACTAATTATTATAGTCACAGTCAGTATATACTATTTATTATAGTCACAGTCAGTATATACTATTTATCACAGTCACAGTTAATATTTACTATTTATCAAAGTCAGTATATACTATTTATTATAGTCACAGTCAGTATATACTATTTATCACAGTAAGTATATACAATTTATTATTGTCACAGTCAGTATATACTATTTATTATAGTCACAGTCAGTATATACTATTTATTACAGTCACAGTCAGTATATACTATTTATCACAGTCAAACTCAGTATATACTTTTTATTACAGTCTCACTCAGAACATACTATTTAACATAGTCAGTATATACTATTTATTATAGTCACACTCAGTATAAACTATTGATCACAGTCAAACTCAGTATATACTATTTATCACAGTCACACCCAGTATATACTATTTATTAGTCAGTATATACTATTTATTATAGTCACAGTCGGTATGTACTATTTATTACAGTCATAGTCAGTATCACAGTCAAAATCAGTATATACTATTTATTACAGTCTCACTCAGCGTATACTATTTATCACAGTCAGTATATACTATTTATTATAGTCACAGTCAGTTTATTCTATTTATTACAGTCACACTCAGTATATAGTATTTATTACAGTCACAGTCAGTATATACTACTTATCAGACTCTGTATATACTATTTATTGCAGTCAAACTCAGTATATAGTATTTACTACAGTCACAGTCAGTATATACTATTTATCACAGTCAAACTCAGTATATACTATTTATCACAGTCAAACTCAGTATATTGTATTTATCACAGTCACACTCAGTATATACTATTTATTAGTCAGTATATACTATTTATTATAGTCACAGTCAGTTTATTCTATTTATTACAGTCACACTCAGTATATAGTATTTATTACAGTCACAGTCAGTATATACTATCAGACTCAATATAAATTATTTATCACAGTTAAACTCAGTATATACTATTTATCACAATCAAACTTAGTATATTCTATTTATCAGTCAGTATATACTATTTATTATAGTCACAGTCGGTATATACTATTTATTACAGTCACAGTCAGTATATACTATTTATCACAGTCAGTATATACTATTTATTATAGTCACAGTCAGTATATACTATTTATTACAGTCACAGTCAGTATATACTATTTATCACAGTCAAACTCAGTATATACTATTTATTACAGTCTCACTCAGTGTATACTATTTATCACAGTCAGTATATACTATTTATTATAGTCACAGTCAGTTTATTCTATTTATTACAGTCACACTCAGTATATACTATTTATTACAGTCACACTCATTATATAGTATTTATTACAGTCACAGTCAGTATATACTATTTATCAGACTCAGTATATACTATTTATTACAATCAAACTCAGTATATAGTATTTATTACAGTCACAGTCAGTATATACTATTTATCACAGTCAAACTCAGTATATACTATTTATCACAGTCAAACTTAGTATATAGTATTTATCACAGTCAAACTCAATATATACTATTTATCAGTCAGTATATACTATTTATTGTAGTCACAGTCGGTATATACTATTTATTACAGTAACAGTCAGTATATACTATTTATGACAGTCAGTATATACTATTTATCACAGTCAAACTCAGTATATACTATTTATCACAGTCAAACTCAGTATATACTATATATTACAGTCAAACTCAGTATATACTATTTATTACAGTCACAGTCATTATATACTATTTATCACAGTCAGTATATACTATTTTTTATAGTCACAGTCAGTATATACTATTTATTACAGTCACAGTCAGGATATACTATTTATCACAGTCAGTATATAATATTTATTATAGTCACACTCAGTATATACTATTTATCACAGTCAAACTCAGTATATACTATTTATTACAGTCACAGTCAGTATAGAGTATTTATCACAGTCAGTATATAATATTTATTATAGTCACAGTCAGTATATACTATTTATCACAGTCAGTATATACTATTTATTATAGTCACAGTCAGTATATACTATTTATCACAGTCAGTAAACACTATTTATTATAGTCACAGTTAGTATTTACTATTTATCACAGTCAGTATATACAATTTATTATAGTCACAGTCTGTATATACTATTTATTATAGTCACAGTCAGTATATACTATTTATTACAGTCACAGCCAGTATATACTATTTATAACAGTCAAACTCAATATATACTATTTATTTTAGTCTCACTCAGTATATACTAGTTATCACAATCAGTATATACTATTTTTTATAGTCACACTCAGTATATACTATTTATTACAGTCACAGGCAGTATATTCTATTTATCACAGTCAGTATATACTATTTATTATAGTCACAGTCAGTATATACTATTTATCACAGTCAGTATATAAAACTTATTATAGTCACAGTCAGTATATACTATTTATTATAGTCACAGTCAGTAGATAGTATTTATTACAGTCTCACTCAGTATATACTATTTATCACAGTCAGTATATACTATGTATTATAGTCACAGTCAGTATATACTATTTATCACAGTCAACCTCAGTATATACTATTTATTACAGTCTCACTCTGTATAAACTATTTCTCACAGTCAGTATATACTATTTATTATAGTCACAGTCAGTATATACTATTTTTTACAGTCACACTCAGTATATACTATTTTTTACAGTCAAATTCAGTATATAGTATTTATTACAGTCACACTCAGTATATACTATTTATCACAGTCACACCCAGTATATACTATTTATCACACTCAGTATATACTATTTATTATAGTCACAGTAGGTATGTACTATTTATTACAGTCATAGTCAGTATATACTATTTATCACAGTCAAACTCAGTATATACTATTTATTACAGTCTCACTCAGTGTATACTATTTATCACAGTCAGTATATACTATTTATTATAGTCACAGTCAGTTTATTCTATTTATTACAGTCACACTCAGTATATAATATTTATTACAGTCACACTCAGAATATACTATTTATTACAGTCACAGTCAGTATATACTATTTATCAGACTCAGTATATACTATTTATCACAGTCACACTCAGTAAATACTATTTATCACAGTCAGTATATACTATTTATTATAGTCACAGTCAGTATATACTATTTATTATAGTCACAGTCAGTATATACTATTTATCACAGTCACAGTTAATATTTACTATTTATCACAGTCAGTATATACAATTTATTATAGTCACAGTCAGTATATACTATTTATCACAGTCAAACTCAGTATACTATTTATTACAGTCAAACTGAGTATATACTATTTATCACAGTCAGTATATACTATTTATTATAGTCACAGTCAGTATATACTATTTATCACAGTCAGTATATACAATTTATTATAGTCACAGTCAGTATATACTATTTATCACAGTCAAACTCAGTATACTATTTATTACAGTCAAACTGAGTATATACTATTTATCACAGTCAGTATATACTATTTATTATAGTCACAGTCAGTATATACTATTTATCACACTCAGTATATACTATTTATTACAGTCACAGTCAGTATATACTATTTATCAGACTCAGTATATACTATTTATCACAGTCACACTCAGTAAATACTATTTATCACAGTCAGTATATACTATTTATTATAGTGACACTCAGTATAAACTATTGATCACAGTCAAACTCAGTATATACTATTTATCACAGTCACACCCAGTATATACTATTTATTAGTCAGTATATACTATTTATTATAGTCACAGTCGGTATGTACTATTTTTTACAGTCATAGTCAGTATCACAGTCAAACTCAGTATATACTATTAATTACAGTCTCACTCAGTGTATACTATTTATCACAGTCAGTATATACTATTTATTATAGTCACAGTCAGTTTATTCTATTTATTACAGTCACACTCAGTATATACTATTTATTACAGTCACACTCAGTATATAGTATTTATTAAAGTCAAACTCAGTATATAGTATTTATTACAGTCACAGTCAGTATATACTATTTATCACAGTCAAACTCAGTATATACTATTTATCACAGTCAAACTCAGGATATAGTATTTATCACAGTCACACTCAGTATATACTATTTATTAGTCAGTATATACTATTTATTATAGTCACAGTTGGTATATACTATTTATTAGAGTCACAGTCAGTATATACTATTTATCACAGTCAGTATATATTATTTATTATAGTCACAGTCAGTATATACTATTTTTTATAGTCACAGTCAGTATATACTATTTATTACAGTCACAGTCACTATATATTATTTATAACAGTCAGTTTATACTATTTATTATAGTCACAGTCAGTATACACTGTTTATTATAGTCACAGTCAGTATACACTATTTATCACAGTCAAACTCAGTATATACTATTTATTCCAGTCACACTCAGTATATACTATTTATCACAGTCAGTATAAACTATTTATTATAGTCACACTCAGTATATACTATATATTACAGTCACATTCAGTATATACTATTTATCACAGTCAGTATATATTATTTATTATAGTCACAGTCAGTATATACTATTTATTACAGTCACACTCAGTATATACTATTTATTACAGTCACACTCGGTATATAGTATTTATTACAGTCACAGTCAGTATATACTATCAGACTCAATATATATTTTTTATCACAGTTAAACTCAGTATATACTATTTATCACAGTCAAACTCAGTATATTCTATTTATCAGTCAGTATATACTATTTATTATAGTCACAGTCGGTATATACTCTTTATTACAGTCACAGTCAGTATATACTATTTATCACAGTCAGTATATACTATTTATTATAGTCACACTCAGTATATACTATTTATCACAGTCAGTATATACTATTTATTTTAGTCACAGTTAGTATATACTATTTATTATAGTCACAGTCAGTGTATACTATTTATTACAGTCACAGTCAGTATATACTATTTATGACAGTCAAACTCAGTATATACTATTTATTTCAGTCTCACTCATTATATACTATTTATCACAATCAGTATGTACTATTTATAATAGTCACAGTCAGTATATAATATTTATTACAGTCACACTCAGTATATACTATTTATTACAGTCAAACTCAGTATATAGTATTTATTACAGTCACAATCAGTATATACTATTCATAACAGTCAAACTCAGTATATACTATTTATCACAGTCAAACTCAGTATATACTATTTATCACAGTCACACTCAGTATATACTATATATTAGTCAGTATATACTATTTATTATAGTCACAGCGGTATTTACTATTTATTACAGTCACAGTCAGTATGTACTATTCATCACAGTTAAACTCAGTATATACTATTTATTACAGTCTCACTCAGTATATGCTATTTATCACAGTCAGTATATACTATTTATTATAGTCACAGTCAGTATATACTATTTATTACAGTCACACTCAGTATGTACTATTTATGACAGTCACACTCATTATATACTATTGATCCCAGTCAGTATATATTATTTATTATAGTCACAGTCAGTACATACTATTTTTTATAGTCACAGTTAGTATATACTATTTATTACAGTCACAGTCACTATATATTATTTATAACAGTCAGTATATACTATTTATTATAGTCACAGTCAGTATATACTGTTTATTATAGTCACAGTCAGTATACAGTATTTATCACAGTCAGTATATACTATTTATTATAGTCACAGTCAGTATATACTATTTATCAAAGTCAGTATATACTATATATTATAGTAACAGTCAGTATATACTATTTATTACAGTCACAGTCATTATATACTATTTATCACAGTCAGTATATACTATTTATTATAGTCACAGTCAGTATATACTATTTATTACAGTCACAGTCAGGATATACTATTTATCACAATCAGTATATAATATTTATTATAGTCACACTCAGTATATACAATTTATCACAGTCAAACTCAGTATATACTATTTATTACAGTCACAGTCAGTATATAGTATTTATCACAGTCAGTATATAATATTTATTATAGTCACAGTCAGTATATACTATTTATCACAGTCAGTATATACTATTTATTATAGTCACAGTCAGTATATACTATTTATCACAGTCAGTATTAACTATTTATTATAGTCACAGTTAGTATTTACTATTTATCACAGTCAGTATATACAATTTATTATAGTCACAGTCAGTATATACTATTTATTATAGTCACAGTCAGTATATACTATTTATTACAGTCACAGTCAGTATATAGTATTTATGACAGTCAAACTCAGTATATACTATTTATTTCAGTCTCACTCAGTATATACTATTTATCACAATCAGTATATACTATTTATTATAGTCACAGTCAGTATATAATATTTATTACAGTCACACTCAGTATATACTATTTATTACAGTCAAACTCAGTATATAGTATTTATTACAGTCACAGTCAGTATATACTATTTATCACAGTCAAACTCAGTATATACTATTTATCACAGTCACACTCAGTATATACTATTTATTAGTCAGTATATACTATTTATTATAGTCACAGTCGGTATATACTATTTATTACAGTCACAGTCAGAATATACTATTTATCACAGTCAAACTCAGTATATACTATTTACTACAGTCACACTCAGTATATACTATTGATCCCAGTCAGTATATATTATTTATTATAGTCACCGTCAGTATATACTATTTTTTATAGTCACAGTCAGTATATACTATTTATTACAGTCACAGTCACTATATATTATTTATAACAGTCAGTATATACTATTTATTATAGTCACAGTCAGTATACACTATTTATCACAGTCAAACTCAGTATATACTATTTATTACAGTCACACTCAGTATATACTATTTATCAAAGTCAGTATACACTATATATTATAGTAACAGTCAGTATATACTATTTATTACAGTCACAGTCAGTATATACTATTTATTATAGTCACAGTCAGTATATACTATTTATTACAGTCACAGTCACTATATATTATTTATAACAGTCAGTATATACTATTTATTATAGTCACAGTCAGTATATACTGTTTATTATAGTCACAGTCAGTATACACTATTTATCACAGTCAAACTCAGTATATACTATTTATTACAGTCACACTCAGTATATACTATTTATCAAAGTCAGTATATACTATATATTATAGTAACAGTCAGTATATACTATTTATTACAGTCACAGTCAGTATATACTATTTATCACAGTCAGTATATACTATTTATTATAGTCACAGTCAGTATATACTATTTATTACAGTCACAGTCACTATATATTATTTATAACAGTCAGTATATACTATTTATTATAGTCACAGTCAGTATATACTGTTTATTATAGTCACAGTCAGTATACACTATTTATCACAGTCAAACTCAGTATATACTATTTATTACAGTCACACTCAGTATATACTATTTATCAAAGTCAGTATACACTATATATTATAGTAACAGTCAGTATATACTATTTATTACAGTCACAGTCAGTATATACTATTTATTATAGTCACAGTCAGTATATACTATTTATTACAGTCACAGTCACTATATATTATTTATAACAGTCAGTATATACTATTTATTATAGTCACAGTCAGTATATACTGTTTATTATAGTCACAGTCAGTATACACTATTTATCACAGTCAAACTCAGTATATACTATTTATTACAGTCACACTCAGTATATACTATTTATCAAAGTCAGTATATACTATATATTATAGTAACAGTCAGTATATACTATTTATTACAGTCACAGTCAGTATATACTATTTATCACAGTCAGTATATACTATTTATTATAGTCACAGTCAGTATATACTATTTATTACAGTCACAGTCAGTATTTACTATTTATCACAGTCAGTATATACTATTTATTATAGTCACACTCAGCATATACTATTTATCACAGTCAAACTCAGTATATATTATTTATTACAGTCACATCCAGTATATAGTATTTATCACAGTCAGTATATAATTTTTATTATAGTCACAGTCAGTATATACTATTTATCACAGTCAGTATATACTATTTATTATAGTCACAGTTAGTATATACTATTTATCACAGTCAGTATATACTATTTATTATAGTCACAGTCAGTATATACTATTTATTACAGTCACAGTCAGTATATACTATTTATGACAGTCAAACTCAGTATATACTATTTATTTCAGTTTCACTCAGTATATACTAGTTATCACAATCAGTATATATTATTTATTATAGTCACAGTCAGTTTATTCTATTTATTACAGTCACACTCAGTATATACTATTTATTACAGTCACACTCAGTATATAGTATTTATTACAGTCACAGTCAGTATATACTATTTATCAGACTCAGTATATACTATTTATTACAGTCAAACTCAGTATATAGTATTTATTACAGTCACAGTCAGTATATACTATTTATCACAGTCAAACTCAGTATATACTATTTATGACAGTAAAACTCAGTATATAGTATTTATCACAGTCACACTCAGTATATACTATTTATTAGTCAGTATATACTATTTATTATAGTCACAGTTGGTATATACTATTTATTAGAGTCACAGTCAGTATATACTATTTATCAGTCAAACTCAGTATATACTATTACTACATTCACACTCAGTATATACTATTGATCCCAGTCATTATATATTATTTATTATAGTCACAGTCAGTATATACTATTTTTTATAGTCACAGTCAGTATATACTATTTATTACAGTCACAGTCACTATATATTATTTATAACAGTCAGTTTATACTATTTATTATAGTCACAGTCAGTATACACTGTTTATTATAGTCACAGTCAGTATACACTATTTATCACAGTCAAACTCAGTATATACTATTTATTATAGTCACACTCAGTATATACTATTTATCACAGTCAGTATAAACTATTTATTATAGTCACACTCAGTATATACTATATATTACAGTCACATTCAGTATATACTATTTAGCACAGTCAGTATATATTATTTATTATAGTCACAGTCAGTATATACTATTTATTACAGTCACACTCAGTATATACTATTTATTACAGTCACACTCAGTATATAGTATTTATTACAGTCACAGTCAGTATATACTATCAGACTCAATATATATTATTTATCACAGTTAAACTCAGTATATACTATTTATCACAGTCAAACTCAGTATATTCTATTTATCAGTAAGTATATACTATTTATTATAGTCACAGTCGGTATATACTATTTATTACAGTCACAGTCAGTATATACTATTTATCACAGTCAGTATATACTATTTATTATAGTCACAGTCAGTATATACTATTTATCACAGTCAAACTCAGTATACTATTTATTACAGTCAAACTCAGTATATACTATTTATCACAGTCAGTATATACTATTTATTATAGTCACAGTCAGTATATACTATTTATCACAGTAAGTATATATAATTTATTATAGTCACAGTCAGTATATACTATTTATCACAATCAAACTCAGTATATACTATTTATTACAGTCACACTCAGTATATACTATTTATCAAAGTCAGTATACACTATATATTATAGTAACAGTCAGTATATACTATTTCTTACAGTCACAGTCAGTATATACTATTTATTATAGTCACAGTCAGTATATACTATTTATTACAGTCACAGTCACTATATATTATTTATAACAGTCAGTATATACTATTTATTATAGTCACAGTCAGTATATACTGTTTATTGTAGTCACAGTCAGTATACACTATTTATCACAGTCAAACTCAGTATATACTATTTATTACAGTCACACTCAGTATATAATATTTATCAAAGTCAGTATATACTATATATTATAGTAACAGTCAGTATATACTATTTATTACAGTCACAGTCAGTATATACTATTTATCACAGTCAGTATATACTATTTATTATAGTCACAGTCAGTATATACTATTTATTACAGTCACAGTCAGTATTTACTATTTATCACAGTCAGTATATACTATTTATTATAGTCACACTCAGCATATACTATTTATCACAGTCAAACTCAGTATATATTATTTATTACAGTCACATCCAGTATATAGTATTTATCACAGTCAGTATATAATATTTATTATAGTCACAGTCAGTATATACTATTTATCACAGTCAGTATATACTATTTATTATAGTCACAGTTAGTAAATACTATTTATCACAGTCAGTATATACAATTTATCATAGTCACAGTCAGTATATACTATTTATTATAGTCACAGTCAGTATATACTATATATTACAGTCACAGTCAGTATATACTATTTATGACAGTCAAACTCAGTATATACTATTTATTTCAGTCTCACTCAGTATATACTAGTTATCACAATCAGTATATACTATTTTTTATAGTCACACTCAGTATATACTATTTATTACAGTCACAGTCAGTATTTACTATTTATCACAGTCAGTATATACTATTTATTATAGTCACACTCAGCATATACTATTTATCACAGTCAAACTCAGTATATATTATTTATTACAGTCACATCCAGTATATAGTATTTATCACAGTCAGTATATAATATTTATTATAGTCACAGTCAGTATATACTATTTATCACAGTCAGTATATACTATTTATTATAGTCACAGTTAGTAAATACTATTTATCACAGTCAGTATATACAATTTATCATAGTCACAGTCAGTATATACTATTTATTATAGTCACAGTCAGTATATACTATATATTACAGTCACAGTCAGTATATACTATTTATGACAGTCAAGCTCAGTATATACTATTTATTTCAGTCTCACTCAGTATATACTAGTTATCACAATCAGTGTATACTATTTTTTATAGTCACACTCAGTATATACTATTTATTACAGTCACAGTCAGTATATACTATTTATCACAGTCAGTATATACTATTTTTTATAGTCACACTCAGTATATACTATTTATCATGGTCAAACTCAGTATATACTATATATTACAGTCACAGTCAGTATATACTATTTATCACAGTCAGTATATACTATTTATTATAGTCACAGTCAGTATATACTATTTATCACAGTCAGTATATAAAACTTATTATAGTCACAGTCAGTATATACTATTTATTATAGTCACAGTCAGTAGATAGTATTTATTACAGTCTCACTCAGTATATACTATTTATCACAGTCAGTATATACTATTTATTATAGTCACAGTCAGTATATACTATTTATCACAGTCAAACTCAGTATATACTATTTATTACAGTCTCACTCAGTGTATACTATTTATCACAGTCAGTATATACTATTTATTATAGTCACAGTCAGTTTATTCTATTTATTACAGTCACACTCAGTATATAATATTTATTACAGTCACACTCAGTATATACTATTTATTACAGTCACAGTCAGTATATACTATTTATCAGACTCAGTATATACTATTTATCACAGTCACACTCAGTAAATACTATTTATCACTGTCAGTATATACTAATTATTATAGTCACAGTCAGTATATACTATTTATTATAGTCACAGTCAGTATATACTATTTATCACAGTCACAGTTAATATTTACTATTTATCAAAGTCAGTATATACTATTTATTATAGTCACAGTCAGTATATACTATTTATCACAGTCAAACTCAGTATACTATTTATTACAGTCAAACTCAGTATATACTATTTATCACAGTCAGTATATACTATTTATTATAGTCACAGTCAGTATATACTATTTATCACAGTAAGTATATACTATTTATTATGGTCACAGTTAGTATATACTATTTATCACAGTAAGTATATACAATTTATTATAGTCACAGTCAGTATATACAATTTATTATAGTCACAGTCAGTATATACTATTTATTACAGTCACAGTCAGTATATACTATTTATCACAGTCAAACTCAGTATATACTTTTTATTACAGTCTCACTCAGAACATACTATTTAACATAGTCAGTATATACTATTTATTATAGTCACACTCAGTATAAACTATTGATCACAGTCAAACTCAGTATATACTATTTATCACAGTCACACCCAGTATATACTATTTATTAGTCAGTATATACTATTTATTATAGTCACAGTCGGTATGTACTATTTATTACAGTCATAGTCAGTATCACAGTCAAAATCAGTATATACTATTTATTACAGTCTCACTCAGTGTATACTATTTATCACAGTCAGTATATACTATTTATTATAGTCACAGTCAGTTTATTCTATTTATTACAGTCACACTCAGTATATACTATTTATCACAGTCAAACTCAGTATATACTATTTATTACAGTCACACTCAGTATATAATATTTATCAAAGTCAGTATATACTATATATTATAGTAACAGTCAGTATATACTATTTATTACAGTCACAGTCAGTATATACTATTTATCACAGTCAGTATATACTATTTATTATAGTCACAGTCAGTATATACTATTTATTACAGTCACAGTCAGTATTTACTATTTATCACAGTCAGTATATACTATTTATTATAGTCACACTCAGCATATACTATTTATCACAGTCAAACTCAGTATATATTATTTATTACAGTTACATCCAGTATATAGTATTTATCACAGTCAGTATATAATATTTATTATAGTCACAGTCAGTATATACTATTTATCACAGTCAGTATATACTATTTATTATAGTCACAGTTAGTAAATACTATTTATCACAGTCAGTATATACAATTTATCATAGTCACAGTCAGTATATACTATTTATTATAGTCACAGTCAGTATATACTATATATTACAGTCACAGTCAGTATATACTATTTATGACAGTCAAACTCAGTATATACTATTTATTTCAGTCTCACTCAGTATATACTAGTTATCACAATCAGTATATACTATTTTTTATAGTCACACTCAGTATATACTATTTATTACAGTCACAGTCAGTATTTACTATTTATCACAGTCAGTATATACTATTTATTATAGTCACACTCAGCATATACTATTTATCACAGTCAAACTCAGTATATATTATTTATTACAGTCACATCCAGTATATAGTATTTATCACAGTCAGTATATAATATTTATTATAGTCACAGTCAGTATATACTATTTATCACAGTCAGTATATACTATTTATTATAGTCACAGTTAGTAAATACTATTTATCACAGTCAGTATATACAATTTATCATAGTCACAGTCAGTATATACTATTTATTATAGTCACAGTCAGTATATACTATATATTACAGTCACAGTCAGTATATACTATTTATGACAGTCAAACTCAGTATATACTATTTATTTCAGTCACAGTCAGTATTTACTATTTATCACAGTCAGTATATACTGTTTATTGTAGTCACAGTCAGTATACACTATTTATCACAGTCAAACTCAGTATATACTATTTATTACAGTCACACTCAGTATATAATATTTATCAAAGTCAGTATATACTATATATTATAGTAACAGTCAGTATATACTATTTATTACAGTCACAGTCAGTATATACTATTTATCACAGTCAGTATATACTATTTATTATAGTCACAGTCAGTATATACTATTTATTACAGTCACAGTCAGTATTTACTATTTATCACAGTCAGTATATACTATTTATTATAGTCACACTCAGCATATACTATTTATCACAGTCAAACTCAGTATATATTATTTATTACAGTCACATCCAGTATATAGTATTTATCACAGTCAGTATATAATATTTATTATAGTCACAGTCAGTATATACTATTTATCACAGTCAGTATATACTATTTATTATAGTCACAGTTAGTAAATACTATTTATCACAGTCAGTATATACAATTTATCATAGTCACAGTCAGTATATACTATTTATTATAGTCACAGTCAGTATATACTATATATTACAGTCACAGTCAGTATATACTATTTATGACAGTCAAACTCAGTATATACTATTTATTTCAGTCTCACTCAGTATATACTAGTTATCACAATCAGTATATACTATTTTTTATAGTCACACTCAGTATATACTATTTATTACAGTCACAGTCAGTATTTACTATTTATCACAGTCAGTATATACTATTTATTATAGTCACACTCAGCATATACTATTTATCACAGTCAAACTCAGTATATATTATTTATTACAGTCACATCCAGTATATAGTATTTATCACAGTCAGTATATAATATTTATTATAGTCACAGTCAGTATATACTATTTATCACAGTCAGTATATACTATTTATTATAGTCACAGTTAGTAAATACTATTTATCACAGTCAGTATATACAATTTATCATAGTCACAGTCAGTATATACTATTTATTATAGTCACAGTCAGTATATACTATATATTACAGTCACAGTCAGTATATACTATTTATGACAGTCAAACTCAGTATATACTATTTATTTCAGTCTCACTCAGTATATACTAGTTATCACAATCAGTGTATACTATTTTTTATAGTCACACTCAGTATATACTATTTATTACAGTCACAGTCAGTATATACTATTTATCACAGTCAGTATATACTATTTTTTATAGTCACACTCAGTATATACTATTTATCATGGTCAAACTCAGTATATACTATATATTACAGTCACAGTCAGTATATACTATTTATCACAGTCAGTATATACTATTTATTATAGTCACAGTCAGTATATACTATTTATCACAGTCAGTATATAAAACTTATTATAGTCACAGTCAGTATATACTATTTATTATAGTCACAGTCAGTAGATAGTATTTATTACAGTCTCACTCAGTATATACTATTTATCACAGTCAGTATATACTATTTATTATAGTCACAGTCAGTATATACTATTTATCACAGTCAAACTCAGTATATACTATTTATTACAGTCTCACTCAGTGTATACTATTTATCACAGTCAGTATATACTATTTATTATAGTCACAGTCAGTTTATTCTATTTATTACAGTCACACTCAGTATATAATATTTATTACAGTCACACTCAGTATATACTATTTATTACAGTCACAGTCAGTATATACTATTTATCAGACTCAGTATATACTATTTATCACAGTCACACTCAGTAAATACTATTTATCACTGTCAGTATATACTAATTATTATAGTCACAGTCAGTATATACTATTTATTATAGTCACAGTCAGTATATACTATTTATCACAGTCACAGTTAATATTTACTATTTATCAAAGTCAGTATATACTATTTATTATAGTCACAGTCAGTATATACTATTTATCACAGTCAAACTCAGTATACTATTTATTACAGTCAAACTCAGTATATACTATTTATCACAGTCAGTATATACTATTTATTATAGTCACAGTCAGTATATACTATTTATCACAGTAAGTATATACTATTTATTATGGTCACAGTTAGTATATACTATTTATCACAGTAAGTATATACAATTTATTATAGTCACAGTCAGTATATACAATTTATTATAGTCACAGTCAGTATATACTATTTATTACAGTCACAGTCAGTATATACTATTTATCACAGTCAAACTCAGTATATACTTTTTATTACAGTCTCACTCAGAACATACTATTTAACATAGTCAGTATATACTATTTATTATAGTCACACTCAGTATAAACTATTGATCACAGTCAAACTCAGTATATACTATTTATCACAGTCACACCCAGTATATACTATTTATTAGTCAGTATATACTATTTATTATAGTCACAGTCGGTATGTACTATTTATTACAGTCATAGTCAGTATCACAGTCAAAATCAGTATATACTATTTATTACAGTCTCACTCAGTGTATACTATTTATCACAGTCAGTATATACTATTTATTATAGTCACAGTCAGTTTATTCTATTTATTACAGTCACACTCAGTATATACTATTTATCACAGTCAAACTCAGTATATACTATTTATTACAGTCACACTCAGTATATAATATTTATCAAAGTCAGTATATACTATATATTATAGTAACAGTCAGTATATACTATTTATTACAGTCACAGTCAGTATATACTATTTATCACAGTCAGTATATACTATTTATTATAGTCACAGTCAGTATATACTATTTATTACAGTCACAGTCAGTATTTACTATTTATCACAGTCAGTATATACTATTTATTATAGTCACACTCAGCATATACTATTTATCACAGTCAAACTCAGTATATATTATTTATTACAGTCACATCCAGTATATAGTATTTATCACAGTCAGTATATAATATTTATTATAGTCACAGTCAGTATATACTATTTATCACAGTCAGTATATACTATTTATTATAGTCACAGTTAGTAAATACTATTTATCACAGTCAGTATATACAATTTATCATAGTCACAGTCAGTATATACTATTTATTATAGTCACAGTCAGTATATACTATATATTACAGTCACAGTCAGTATATACTATTTATGACAGTCAAACTCAGTATATACTATTTATTTCAGTCTCACTCAGTATATACTAGTTATCACAATCAGTATATACTATTTTTTATAGTCACACTCAGTATATACTATTTATTACAGTCACAGTCAGTATTTACTATTTATCACAGTCAGTATATACTATTTATTATAGTCACACTCAGCATATACTATTTATCACAGTCAAACTCAGTATATATTATTTATTACAGTCACATCCAGTATATAGTATTTATCACAGTCAGTATATAATATTTATTATAGTCACAGTCAGTATATACTATTTATCACAGTCAGTATATACTATTTATTATAGTCACAGTTAGTAAATACTATTTATCACAGTCAGTATATACAATTTATCATAGTCACAGTCAGTATATACTATTTATTATAGTCACAGTCAGTATATACTATATATTACAGTCACAGTCAGTATATACTATTTATGACAGTCAAACTCAGTATATACTATTTATTTCAGTCTCACTCAGTATATACTAGTTATCACAATCAGTGTATACTATTTTTTATAGTCACACTCAGTATATACTATTTATTACAGTCACAGTCAGTATATACTATTTATCACAGTCAGTATATACTATTTTTTATAGTCACACTCAGTATATACTATTTATCATGGTCAAACTCAGTATATACTATATATTACAGTCACAGTCAGTATATACTATTTATCACAGTCAGTATATACTATTTATTATAGTCACAGTCAGTATATACTATTTATCACAGTCAGTATATAAAACTTATTATAGTCACAGTCAGTATATACTATTTATTATAGTCACAGTCAGTAGATAGTATTTATTACAGTCTCACTCAGTATATACTATTTATCACAGTCAGTATATACTATTTATTATAGTCACAGTCAGTATATACTATTTATCACAGTCAAACTCAGTATATACTATTTATTACAGTCTCACTCAGTGTATACTATTTATCACAGTCAGTATATACTATTTATTATAGTCACAGTCAGTTTATTCTATTTATTACAGTCACACTCAGTATATAATATTTATTACAGTCACACTCAGTATATACTATTTATTACAGTCACAGTCAGTATATACTATTTATCAGACTCAGTATATACTATTTATCACAGTCACACTCAGTAAATACTATTTATCACTGTCAGTATATACTAATTATTATAGTCACAGTCAGTATATACTATTTATTATAGTCACAGTCAGTATATACTATTTATCACAGTCACAGTTAATATTTACTATTTATCAAAGTCAGTATATACTATTTATTATAGTCACAGTCAGTATATACTATTTATCACAGTCAAACTCAGTATACTATTTATTACAGTCAAACTCAGTATATACTATTTATCACAGTCAGTATATACTATTTATTATAGTCACAGTCAGTATATACTATTTATCACAGTAAGTATATACTATTTATTATGGTCACAGTTAGTATATACTATTTATCACAGTAAGTATATACAATTTATTATAGTCACAGTCAGTATATACAATTTATTATAGTCACAGTCAGTATATACTATTTATTACAGTCACAGTCAGTATATACTATTTATCACAGTCAAACTCAGTATATACTTTTTATTACAGTCTCACTCAGAACATACTATTTAACATAGTCAGTATATACTATTTATTATAGTCACACTCAGTATAAACTATTGATCACAGTCAAACTCAGTATATACTATTTATCACAGTCACACCCAGTATATACTATTTATTAGTCAGTATATACTATTTATTATAGTCACAGTCGGTATGTACTATTTATTACAGTCATAGTCAGTATCACAGTCAAAATCAGTATATACTATTTATTACAGTCTCACTCAGTGTATACTATTTATCACAGTCAGTATATACTATTTATTATAGTCACAGTCAGTTTATTCTATTTATTACAGTCACACTCAGTATATACTATTTATTACAGTCACACTCAGTATATAGTATTTATTACAGTCACAGTCAGTATATACTATTTATCAGACTCAGTATATACTATTTATTACAGTCAAACTCAGTATATAGTATTTATTACAGTCACAGTCAGTATATACTATTTATCACAGTCAAACTCAGTATATACTATTTATGACAGTCAAACTCAGTATATAGTATTTATCACAGTCACACTCAGTATATACTATTTATTAGTCAGTATATACTATTTATTATAGTCACAGTTGGTATATACTATTTATTAGAGTCACAGTCAGTATATACTATTTATCACAGTCAAACTCAGTATATACTATTACTACAGTCACACTCAGTATATACTATTGATCCCAGTCAGTATATATTATTTATTATAGTCACAGTCAGTATATACTATTTTTTATAGTCACAGTCAGTATATACTATTTATTACAGTCACAGTCGCTATATATTATTTATAACAGTCAGTTTATACTATTTATTATAGTCACAGTCAGTAAACACTGTTTATTATAGTCACAGTCAGTATACACTATTTATCACAGTCAGTATAAACTATTTATTATAGTCACACTCAGTATATACTATATATTACAGTCACATTCAGTATATACTATTTATCACAGTCAGTATATATTATTTATTATAGTCACAGTCAGTATATACTATTTATTATAGTCACACTCAGTATATACTATTGATCCCAGTCAGTATATATTATTTATTATAGTCACAGTCAGTATATACTATTTTTTTATAGTCACAGTCAGTATATACTATTTATTACAGTCACAGTCGCTATATATTATTTATAACAGTCAGTTTATACTATTTATCACAGTCAAACTCAGTATATACTATTTATTATAGTCACACTCAGTATATACTATTTATCACAGTCAGTATAAACTATTTATTATAGTCACACTCAGTATATACTATATATTACAGTCACATTCAGTATATACTATTTATCACAGTCAGTATATATTATTTATTATAGTCACAGTCAGTATATACTATTTATTACAGTCACACTCAGTATATACTATTTATTACAGTCACACTCAGTATATAGTATTTATTACAGTCACAGTTAGTATATACTATCAGACTCAATATATATTATTTATCACAGTTAAACTCAGTATATACTATATATCACAGTCAAACTCAGTATATTCTATTTATCAGTCAGTATATACTATTTATTATAGTCACAGTCGGTATATACTATTTATTACAGACACAGTCAGTATATACTATTTATCACAGTCAGTATATACTATTTATTATAGTCACAGTCAGTATATACTATTTATCACAGTCAAACTCAGTATACTATTTATTACAGTCAAACTCAGTATATACTATTTATCACAGTCAGTATATACTATTTATTATAGTCACAGTCAGTATATACTATTTATCACAGTAAGTATATACTATTTATTATAGTCACAGTTAGTATATACTATTTATCACAGTAAGTATATATAATTTATTATAGTCACAGTCAGTATATACTATTTATTATAGTCACAGTCAGTATATACTATTTATTACAGTCACAGTCAGTATATACTATTTATCACAGTCAAACTCAGTATATACTTTTTATTACAGTCTCACTCAGTATATACTAGTTATCACAATCAGTGTATACTATTTTTTATAGTCACACTCAGTATATACTATTTATTATAGTCACAGTCGGTATATACTATTTATTACAGTCACAGTCAGTATATACTATTTATCACAGTCAGTATATACTATTTATTATAGTCACAGTCAGGATATACTATTTATCACAGTCAAACTCAGTATATATTATTTATTACAGTCACATCCAGTATATAGTATTTATCACAGTCAGTATATAATATTTATTATAGTCACAGTTAGTAAATACTATTTATCACAGTCAGTATATACAATTTATTATAGTCACAGTCAGTATATACTATTTATTATAGTCACAGTCAGTATATACTATTTATGACAGTCAAACTCAGTATATACTATTTATTTCAGTCTCACTCAGTATATACTAGTTATCACAATCAGTATATACTATTTTTTATAGTCACACTCAGTATATACTATTTATTACAGTCACAGTCAGTATATACTATTTATCACAGTCAGTATATACTATTTTTTATAGTCACACTCAGTATATACTATTTATCATGGTCAAACTCAGTATATACTATATATTACAGTCACAGTCAGTATATACTATTTATCACAGTCAGTATATACTATTTATTATAGTCACAGTCAGTACATAGTATTTATTACAGTCTCACTCAGTATATACTATTAATCACAGTCAGTATATACTATTTATTATAGTCACAGTCAGTATATACTATTTATCACAGTCAACCTCAGTATATACTATTTATTACAGTCTCACTCTGTATAAACTATTTATCACAGTCAGTATATACTATTTATTATAGTCACAGTCAGTATATACTATTTTTTACAGTCACACTCAGTATATACTATTTTTTACAGTCAAACTCAGTATATAGTATTTATTACAGTCACACTCAGTATATACTATTTATCACAGTCACACCCAGTATATACTATTTATCACACTCAGTATATACTATTTATTATAGTCACAGTAGGTATGTACTATTTATTACAGTCATAGTTAGTATATACTATTTATCACAGTCAAACTCAGTATATACTATTTATTACAGTCTCACTCAGTGTATACTATTTATCACAGTCAGTATATACTATTTATTATAGTCACAGTCAGTTTATTCTATTTATTACAGTCACACTCAGTATATAATATTTATTACAGTCACACTCAGTATATACTATTTATTACAGTCACAGTCAGTATATACTATTTATCAGACTCAGTATATACTATTTATCACAGTCACACTCAGTAAATACTATTTATCACAGTCAGTATATACTATTTATTATAGTCACAGTCAGTATATACTATTTATTATAGTCACAGTCAGTATATACTATTTATCACAGTCAAACTCAGTATACTATTTATTACAGTCAAACTCAGTATATACTATTTATCACAGTCAGTATATACTATTTATTATAGTCACAGTCAGTATATACTATTTATCACAGTAAGTATATACTATTTATTATAGTCACAGTTAGTATATACTATTTATCACAGTAAGTATATATAATTTATTATAGTCACAGTCAGTATATACTATTTATTATAGTCACAGTCAGTATATACTATTTATTACAGTCACAGTCAGTATATACTATTTATCACAGTCAAACTCAGTATATACTATTTATTACAGTCTCACTCAGAATATACTATTTAACATAGTCAGTACATACTATTTATTATATTCACACTCAGTATAAACTATTGATCACAGTCAAACTCAGTATATACTATTTATCACAGTCACACCCAGTATATACTATTTATTAGTCAGTATAAACTATTTATTATAGTCGCAGTCGGTATGTACTATTTATTACAGTCATGGTCAGTATCACAGTCAAACTCAGTATATACTATTTATTACAGTCTCACTCAGTGTATACTATTTATCACAGTCAGTATATACTATTTATTATAGTCACAGTCAGTTTATTCTATTTATTACAGTCACACTCAGTATATACTATTTATTACAGTCACACTCAGTATATAGTATTTATTACAGTCACAGTCAGTATATACTATTTATCAGACTCAGTATATACTATTTATTACAGTCAAACTCAGTATATAGTATTGATTGCAGTCACAGTCAGTATATACTATTTATCACAGTCAAACTCAGTATATAGTATTTATCACAGTCACACTCAGTATATACTATTTATTAGTCAGTATATACTATTTATTATAGTCACAGTTGGTATATACTATTTATTAGAGTCACAGTCAGTATATACTATTTATCACAGTCAAACTCAGTATATACTATTTAATACAGTCACACTCAGCATATACTATTGATCCCAGTCAGTATATATTATTTATTATAGTCACAGTCAGTATATACTATTTTTTATAGTCACAGTCAGTATATACTATTTATTACAGTCACTGTCACAATATATTATTTATAACAGTCAGTTTATACTATTTATTATAGTCACAGTCAGTATACACTGTTTATTATAGTCACAGACAGTATACACTATTTATCACAGTCAAACTCAGTATATACTATTTATTACAGTCACACTCAGTATATACTATTTATCACAGTCAGTATAAACTATTTATTATAGTCACACTCAGTATATACTATATATTACAGTCACATTCAGTATATACTATTTATCACAGTCAGTATATATTATTTATTATAGTCACAGTCAGTATATACTATTTATTACAGTCACACTCAGTATATACTATTTATTACAGTCACACTCAGTATATACTATTTATTACAGTCACACTCAGTATATACTATCAGACTCAATATATATTATTTATCACAGTTAAACTCAGTATATACTATTTATCACAGTCAAACTCAGTATATTCTATTTATCAGTCAGTATATACTATTTATTATAGTCACAGTCGGTATATACTATTTATTACAGTCACAGTCAGTATATACTATTTATCACAGTCAGTGTATACTATTTATTATAGTCACAATCAGTATACTATTTATCACAGTCAAACTCAGTATATACTATTTATCAGTCAGTATATACTATTTATTATAGTCACAGTCGGTATATACTATTTATTACAGTCACAGTCAGTATATACTATTTATCACAGTCAGTATATACTATTTATCACAGTCAAACTCAGTATATACTATTTATCACAGTCAAACTCAGTATATACTATATATTACA